>NC_053391.1:579927860-580227860 GCF_905171765.1 Bufo bufo
GGTTCTACAATGCCCAGACAGTACAAACACCCCACAAATGACCCCATTTCAGAAAGTAGACACCTTGAGGTATTCACTGATGGGCATAGTGAGTTCATAGAACTTTTTATTTTTTGTCACAAGTTAGCGGAAAATGATGATTTTTTTTTTCCTTACAAAGTCTCATATTCCACTAACTTGTGACAAAAAATAAAAACTTCCATGAACTCACTATGCCCATCACGAAATACCTTGGGGTGTCTTCTTTCCAAAATGGGGTCACTTGTGGGGTAGTTATACTGCCCTGGCATTTTAGGGGCCCTAATGCGTGAGAAGTAGTTTGAAATCAAAATGTGTAAAAAATGCCCTGTGAAATCCTAAAGGTGCTCTTTGGAATGTAGGCCCCTTTGGCCACCTAGGCTGCAAAAAAGTGTCACACATGTGGTATCGCCGTACTCAGGAGAAGTTGGGCAATATGTTTTGGGGTGTCTTTTTACACATGCCCATGCTGGGTGAGATAAATATCTCTGTCAAATGACAACTTTGTATAAAAAAAATGGGAAAAGTTGTCTTTTAGAGAGATATTTCTCTCACCCAGCATAGGTATATTTAAAAAGACACCCCAAAACACATTGCCCAACTTCTCCTGAGTACGGCGATACCACATGTGTGACACTTTTTTGCAGCCTAGGTGGGCAAAGGGGCCCACATTCCAAAGAGCACCTTTAGGATTTCACAGGGCATTTTTTACACATTTTAATTTCAAACTACTTCTCACGCATTAGGGCCCCTAAAATGCCAGGGCAGTATAACTACCCCACAAGTGACCCCATTTTGGAAAGAAGACACCCCAAGGTATTTTGTGATGGGCATAGTGAGTTCATGGAAGTTTTTATTTTTTGTCACAAGTTAGTGGAATATGAGACTTTGTAAGAAAAAAAAAATCATAATTTTCCGCTAACTTGTGCCAAAAAAATAAAAATTCTAGGAACTCGCCATGCCCCTCACGGAATACCTTGGGGTGTCTTCTTTACAAAATGGGGTCACTTGTGGGGTATTTATACTGCCCTGGCATTTTAGGGGACCTAATGCGTGAGAAGTAGTTTGAAATCAAAATGTGTAAAAAATGCCCTGTGAAATCCTAAAGGTGCTCTTTGGAATGTGGGCCCCTTTGCCCACCTAGGCTGCAAAAAAGTGTCACACATGTGGTATCGCCGTACTCAGGAGAAGTTGGGCAATGTGTTTTGGGGTGTCTTTTTACATATACCCATGCTGGGTGAGAGAAATATCTCTCTAAAAGACAACTTTTCCCATTTTTTTATACAAAGTTGGCATTTGACCGAGATATTTATCTCACCCAGCATGGGTATATGTAAAATGACACCCCAAAACACATTGCCCAACTTCTCCTGAGTACGGCGATACCACATGTGTGACACCTTTTTGCAGCCTAGATGCGCAAAGGGGCCCAAATTCCTTTTAGGAAGGCATTTTTAGACATTTGGATCCCAGACTTCTTCTCACGCTTTAGGGCCCCTAAAATGCCAGGGCAGTATAAATACCCCACATGTGACCCCATTTTGGAAAGAAGACACCCCAAGGTATTCAATGAGGGGAATGGCGAGTTCATAGAAGATTTTTTTTTTTGGCACAAGTTAGCGGAAATTGATATTTTTTTTTTCTCACAAAGTCTCCCTTTCCGCTAACTTGGGACAAAAAGTTCAATCTTTCATGGACTCAATATGCCCCTCAGCAAATACCTTGGGGTGTCTTCTTTCCGAAATGGGGTCACATGTGGGGTATTTATACTGCCCTGGCATTTTAGGGGCCCTAAAGCGTGAGAAGAAGTCTGGAATATAAATGTCAGAAAAATTTTACGCATTTGGATTCCATGAGGGATATGGTGAGTTCATGTGAGATTTTATTTTTTTGTCACAAGTTAGGGGAATATGAGACATTGTAAGAAAAAACAAAAAAAAATTAAAAATCAATTTCGCTAACTTGTGCCAAAAAAATGTCTGAATGGAGCCTTACAGGGGGGTGATCAATGACAGGGGGGTGATCAGGGAGTCTATGTGGGGTGATCAACCCCCTGTCATTGATCACCCCCCTGTAAGGCTCCATTCAGACGTCCGTATGTGTTTTGCGGATCCGATCCATGGATCCGTAAAACACATACGGACGTCTGAATGGAGCCTTACAGGGGGGTGATCAATGACAGGGGGGTGATCAGGGAGTCTATATGGGGTGATCAGGGGTTAATAAGTGACAGGGGGGGGGTGTATTGTAGTGTGGTGCTTGGTGCTACTTATTACAGAGCTGCCTGTGTCCTCTGGTGGTCGATCCAAGCAAAAGGGCAAAAGGGACCACCAGAGGACCAGGTAGCAGGTATATTAGATGTTGTTATCAAAACAGCGTCTAATATACCTGTTAGGGGTTAAAAAAAATCGCATCTACAGCCTGCCAGCGAACGATCGCCGCTGGCAGGCTGTAGATCCACTCGCTTACCTGCAGTTCCTGTGAACCCACGCGCCTGTGTGTGCGCGTTCACAGGAAATCTCGCGTCTCGCGAGATGACGCGTACATGCGTGACTCTGCCTGAGTGAGCCGCTTCCGGAACGCGATCCTGCGTTAGGCGGTCCGGAGGCGGTTAAAATATCAAGTTATTGAGCAGATACAATACCCTAGAAGAGGTGGCGATATTACTGAAAAGGGAGGCCTTTTGGATACAGATGTTGCAGACCCTGATAACAAAAGGGTTAAATAGGGACTATGAGATTACACATTTATCCATTTGATGCAGTAATGATAATCACCTATTGTCCCCTTTGTTTGTTTGTTTGTTTTTTGATACCCTGCTCGGATTCTATAAGTATTGTGTCAGTTTCTGTTTCTGCAGCGTTTTTTGTCTGGCTGATTCTCGACATAGTTGCCGTGTTGTGGACGGATCTCGACTGGTCTGTATTATAGTTAATAGCGCTGGCGGGTATCAGGTTGTATCTGGCTTACGCCGGATCCAGACATCTCTGGCAGGCTACTCTTTGCCGGAACAGCCTGCCAGAGATGTCTAACGCTATTGTGAATCTAGCCTAAATCGTGATGTGAACCTAGCTGTAGTCCTCGTTCACATCTCCGTTACGAGATCCGGCAGGCTCCCCATTAACTGCAATGAGGTCCATCGGTGATCCGGCCGCTTTCCTGCAGAAATGCTGAGTTTCAGCCAGACAAAAACTGTTGCATGCAATGGTTTTTTGTCTGGCTGACAACGGACACGAGGCCTTATTTCTATACTTGTAAAAAGAAATATTTCCAAAATGGGATTGTCTTAAAGAGTTCTACTAGTAAGATGTCTCCTACTGCTATTTGTCTTATAGAAATGATCCATATGTCACATACACAAACTTGCACCAGTTTACTGAAGAAGAGGTCTCTCTGCGGTTTCCTTGCTGGGTTAACTGTATACCTTCTTGTCTACTGTTCACTACAATCCAATAAAATGCAGTCACCCAGTGACATCCTAGCAGGGAAAAATACAGAAATGAAGTCAAAGCCAGAAGTACGACATAGCTCCACTTATAACACAGGTAATTATGTTATCATGTACTTTTGTAGATAAGTTTATCCATCTGTCTGTCTAGCTATCTATATGATTCATAATTCAGGGGTGACACAGACAAATTGGTCTTTGTGCTAAACTGTGTGTGGGCCTTCTTCCACCACCATACAACATCAGTGCTATCTATTTCCATTCTTCTGCTCCATTATAGAAGCAGAAGGGTCCATTCACACGTCCGTATATGTTTTGCGGATCCGCAAAACACGGGAACCGACCATCTGCATTCCACATTTTGCGGACCGCACATCGCCGGCATTCTCATATGCGGACTAGAATAGGACATGTTCTATTTTTTTTTTTTGCGGATGCGGACAGCACATTCCGGCCCCATTGAAAATTAAAGGGTCTGCACCTGTTCCGCGGAATGAATGCGGACTCATTTTGCGTACGTGTGAATGGACCTTAAGAACGAAAATAATAGAAGTGCTGGATTGGCACATAACTGACAGTAACGGAGCCTAACAGATCCCATTGACTATAATGCGATCTATTCCATTCGGGGGAATTTAGCGCACATTTATCTCCTCAATTTTTGATGAACTCTGTGCCCCAAGCGGCGCCTTCGACACAGATGTGAATGTAGCCTTACTTCTTCATATAGTCTTCTCATTTATTATCAGGGTCAAGTTAAGGGTTCCAGGAATATGGAGCAGTCCGTTCTTTGTGGGCCCCAAACTAATATGAGATCCTCCTTCACCACATAGTATGAGCAGGAGTGCACCACCATTGAGGCCAGGTGAGGCGATCGCCTCAGGCAGCACCAGGTAGGGACAAGAGGGGGGCAGTAGAAGGGCCATGGGCAATGAGTGTTTTCATTGTGGCAAAGGGGTTAGGTTAAGAAATTGGCATGGGGGGGGGCTCCATTTCAGGTTTCACCTCAGGCAGCAGAAAGGCTAGGTGCACCCCTGAGTATGAGACATTTAGTTAGCCTTGTACATGACCTCAGAGTGTACCAGAAGGAATGTTCAGTGCAATGTACACCATACTACAGATATCTACGAGCATATACATATATAGATGCATACATGTATACATAAATACCTTCTCACAAAGACTCACTGAATTACACAAATTTGTTACTTATAGAGCTACACTATATGTGCATAATTATAGATGTGGACAGTATGCACAGTGAGAAGGGTGGGGGGACATGTTACGGCATGCACAGAAAAGTTTTTTTAATAAAAAATTTTTTTAACACCCCTTAAATAAAGTTTTATTGTTTAGCATACAGATATAGTATGAGATTCAAGTTTAACATATATATATACAGAGCCAGAACCAAGATCACAACATAACTACAACGTGGTACATACATACAGACCCACAACCAAGCTTATAACGTAAATCCAGCATGAGAATCAACCTTATATTCATAAATACAGCCCCAGAACCAAGTTCAGTACATAAATAAAGTATCAGAACCAAGCTCAGTACATAAATACAGCTCCAGAACCAAGCTCAGTACATAAATACAGCCCCAGAACCAAGCTCAGTACATAAATAAAGTATCAGAACCAAGCTCAGTAAATAAATACAGCTCCAGAACCAAGCTCAGTACATAAATACAGCCCCAGAACCAAGCTCAGTACATAAATAAAGTATCAGAACCAAGCTCAGTAAATAAATACAGCCCCAGAAACAAGCTCAGTACATAAATACAGCCCCAGAACCAAGCTCAGTACATAAATAAAGTATCAGAACCAAGCTCAGTAAATAAATACAGCCCCAGAACCAAGCTCAGTACATAAATACAGTATCAGAACCAAGCTCAGTAAATAAATACAGCCCCAGAACCAAGCTCAGTACATAAATAAAGTATCAGAACCAAGCTCAGTACATAAATACAGCTCCAGAACCAAGCTCAGTACATAAATACAGCCCCAGAACCAAGCTCAGTACATAAATAAAGTATCAGAACCAAGCTCAGTAAATAAATACAGCCCCAGAACCAAGCTCAGTACATAAATACAGCCCCAGAACCAAGCTCAGTACATAAATAAAGTATCAGAACCAAGCTCAGTAAATAAATACAGCCCCAGAACCAAGCTCAGTAAATAAATACAGCCCCAGAACCAAGCTCAGTACATAAATAAAGTATCAGAACCAAGCTCAGTACATAAATACAGCCCCAGAACCAAGCTCAGTACATAAATACAGCCCCAGAACCAAGCTCAGTAAATAAATACAGCCCCAGAACCAAGCTCAGTACATAAATAAAGTATCAGAACCAAGCTCAGTAAATAAATACTGCCCCAGAACCAAGCTCAGTACATAAATACAGCCCCAGAACCAAGCTCAGTACATAAATAAAGTATCAGAACCAAGCTCAGTAAATAAATACAGCCCCAGAACCAAGCTCAGTACATAAATACAGTATCAGAACCAAGCTCAGTAAATAAATACAGCCCCAGAACCAAGCTCAGTACATAAATAAAGTATCAGAACCAAGCTCAGTACATAAATACAGCTCCAGAACCAAGCTCAGTACATAAATACAGCCCCAGAACCAAGCTCAGTACATAAATAAAGTATCAGAACCAAGCTCAGTAAATATATACAGCCCCAGAACCAAGCTCAGTAAATAAATACAGCCCCAGAACCAAGCTCAGTACATAAATAAAGTATCAGAACCAAGCTCAGTAAATAAATACAGCCCCAGAACCAAGCTCAGTACATAAATACAGCCCCAGAACCAAGCTCAGTACATAAATACAGTATCAGAACAAAACTCATAACATAAATATAACATCAGAGCCAAGTGCATAACATACAAACAGCACCAGAACCAAGCTTGCAAAATAAATACAGCCCTGTAAATAATTACAGGCTTTATGCCGTGCCCCCTGAATAAAAATGCCCCATGCTGTTATCCCTGGATAAACGTGCACCATCCTGGTTCCTTAGAATAAAAAATGCCCCACAGTGTGATCCCTGGATATAAAATGCTTCATGTTGTGTCCCTTGAAAATAAATATGCTGCATGTTAAGCTCCTGTACATTTGAATGTTCCACATGCTGTATCTCCTTAATAATAAGAATCTGTACACTGTGCACCTTGATTATAATATACAAGAAAATTTAGACTAGAACATTCAGATTCACAGTTGCATATCCATAAAGCAAACATGATTGATAAAAAAGAAAATGGCTGCACACCATTATACATACAAACAACAGGGCTAAGAAATGGGGATCATTCTAAATAAAAGTGGTATCATACCTACTATAAATGAGTCAATGGAAGCTCTTAGCGCACATATTTGATCAAACGTGTGTCGGGCCCATCTACCAGGTTTCAAGGTGGCTTCCGCAGATGGGCCCCTAACACTAATATACTGCATCTCTTAGACTTGCCTAAGCCTCCAGTTTTCAGGGCCGTGTAGGAACCAGCTACATAAGTACTCTGTTCAGAAGTCCCAGGTAGATGGGCGTGTTCAGTCTAAAAGAGGCGCTACCCTCAATTAATATATTAATATTGCTAGTGGTCCAACTGCTGCAATCCCCACCAGTCACAAGAATTTGGTTCCTTGAGTATGATGAGTTTGTGTGGCTGGAACAGTAGTGCGCATGTGTGATTCCCACTCCATTTATTTCCATTGGGTGCAATCCCCAATAACCTATCCCATGGATAGGGGATAATTTTGTCTATTGGCCATTAGTGTTGGGCGCGAATATTCGAATCGCGAATATTAATCGCGAATATCGGCACTTCGAGAATTTGCGAATATTTAGAATATAGTGATATATATTTGTATTTTCAAATATTCTAGATTTTTTTTCATCTGAACCCATGATCCCTCCCTGCTTCTTGCTTTTGGGCCAATGAGAAAGCTGCAATGTCTTTGTCTGAGCTTAGCAACATCCCTAGCAACCAATAGGAAAGTTGCCTAACCCTTACTATATAAGCAGCCATTTTCTACTGTTTTATGGAGTTCTGAGAGAGACAGCAGTGTCATTGCTGTGCTCAGTGCTTTACTGTGTCATTACATTAGATAGATAGATAGATAGATAGATAGATAGATAGATAGTTAGCTCATATACACTCACCTAAAGAATTATTAGGAACACCATACTAATACGGTGTTGGACCCCCTTTTGCCTTCAGAACTGCCTTAATTCTACGTGGCATTGATTCAACAAGGTGCTGATAGCATTCTTTAGAAATGTTGGCCCATATTGATAGGATAGCATCTTGCAGTTGATGGAGATTTGAGGGATGCACATCCAGGGCACGAAGCTCCCGTTCCACCACATCCCAAAGATGCTCTATTGGGTTGAGATCTGGTGACTGTGGGGGCCATTTTAGTACAGTGAACTCATTGTCATGTTCAAGAAACCAATTTGAAATGATTCGAGCTTTGTGACATGGTGCATTATCCTGCTGGAAGTAGCCATCAGAGGATGGATACATGTTCTCATTCTGTTTACGCCAAATTCGGACTCTACTATTTGAATGTCTCAACCGAAATCGAGATTCGTCAGACCAGGCAACATTTTTCCAGTATTCAACAGTCCAATTTTGCTGAGCTCGTGCAAATTGTAGCCTCTTTTTCCTATTTGTAGTGGAGATGAGTGGTACCCGGTGGGGTCTTCTGCTGTTGTAGTCCATCCGCCTCAAGGTTGTGCGTGTTGTGGCTTCACAAATGCTTTGCTGCATACCTCGGTTGTAACGAGTGGTTATTTCAGTCAACGTTGCTCTTCTATCAGCTTGAATCAGTCGGCCCATTCTCCTCTGACCTCTAGCATCCACAAGGCATTTTTGCCCATAGGACTGCCGCATACTGGATGTTTTTCCCTTTTCACACCATTCTTTGTAAACCCTAGAAATGGTTGTGTGTGAAAATCCCAGTAATGGAGCAGATTGTGAAATACTCAGACCGGCCCGTCTGGCACCAACAACCATGCCACGCTCAAAATTGCTTAAATCACCTTTCTTTCCCATTCTGACATTCAGTTTGGAGTTCAGGAGATTGTCTTGACCAGGACCACACCCCTAAATGCATTGAAGCAACTGCCATGTGATTGGTTGACTAAATTGCATTAATGAGAAATAGAACAGGTGTTCCTAATAATTCTTTAGGTGAGGGTATATAATACAGATAGTTAGTGGGAGATAGTCAGTGTAGGTTAGATAGTGATATAGTATAGCTGATAGGTTCCAGTGCAGGGTGTTAGGTAGTGTAATAGGTTCTGCTGTCCATACTTACTATACATGCTACAGACATAGTGCTGTGATGTCACAACAATACTTAGTGCACCAATCAGTAACATGTAGTCAGACCTGCTAAAATGTGAAGTTGCATGTATTGCGCCAAAAATATTCGCCTCATTAATTGCCGATTTGCGCAATCGCAAATATATTGGAGCACTCTATCTGCATATAAAGCCATTTTTAACGTTCTGCCATGCCAACCATTCCCTCCAGTCTCAGGAAACTTCTAGCAGCTTGGAAAATGTAGCAAAAGTGACCCATGCCTGTATTGCGCGTGCCTTACGCGAATATTACCTTGCCAATTCTCGCTATCAAAAAAATTATCGAATATATGACAAATATTCTACAAAATATTCACGAATTGGAATATTGCCCCTGCCGCTCATCCTGGCCATCAGCTTTAACCACCTCCGGACCGCCTAACGCAGGATCGCGTTCCGGAGGTGGCAGCCCTGCGCAGAGTCACGCATATATGCGTCATCTCGCGATGGGCGAGATTTCCTGTGAACGCGCGCACACAGGCGCGCGCGCTCACAGGAACTGAAGGTAAGAGAGTTGATCTCCAGCCTGCCAGCGGCGATCGTTCGCTGGCAGGCTGGAGATGTGTTTTTTTTAACCCCTAACAGGTATATTAGACGCTGTTTTGATAACAGCGTCTAATATACCTGCTACCTGGTCCTCTGGTGGTCCCCTTTGTTTGGATCGACCACCAGAGGACACAGGTAGCTCAGTAAAGTCCCACCAAGCACCACTACACTACACTACACCCCCCCCCCGTCACTTATTAACCCCTTATTAGCCCCTGATCACCCCATATAGACTCCCTGATCACCCCCCTGTCATTGATCACCCCCCTGTCATTGATTACCCCCCTGTAAAGCTCCATTCAGATGTCCGCATGATTTTTACGGATCCACTGATAGATGGATCAGATCCGCAAAACGCATCCGGACGTCTGAATGAAGCCTTACAGGGGCGTGATCAATGACTGTGGTTATCACCCCATATAGACTCCCTGATCACCCCCCCTGTCATTGATTACACCCCTGTCATTGATCAACCCCCTGTAAAGCTCCATTCAGACGTCCGCATGATTTTTACGGATGCACTGATAGATGGATCCGATCCTCAAAACGCATCCGGACGTCTGAATGAAGCCTTACAGGGGCATGATCAATGACTGTGGTGATCACCCCATATAGACTCCCTGATCACCCCCTGTAAAGCTCCATTCAGATGTCCGCATGATTTTTACGGATGCACTGATAGATGGATCCGATCCTCAAAACGCATCCGGACGTCTGAATGAAGCCTTACAGGGGCATGATCAATGACTGTGGTGATCACCCCATATAGACTCCCTGATCACCCCCCTGTAAAGCTCCATTCAGATGTCCGCATGATTTTTACGGATGCACTGATAGATGGATCCGATCCGCAAAACGCATCCGGACGTCTGAATGAAGCCTTACAGGGGCATGATCAATGACTGTGGTGATCACCCCATATAGACTCCCTGATCACCCCCCTGTCATTGATCACCCCGCTGTAAAGCTCCATTCAGATGTCCGCATGATTTTTACGGATGCACTGATAGATGGATCCGCAAAACGCATCCGGACGTCTGAATGAAGCCTTACAGGGGCATGATCAATGACTGTGGTGATCACCCCATATAGACTCCCTGATCACCCCCCTGTAAAGCTCCATTCAGATGTCCGCATGATTTTTACGGATGCACTGATAGATGGATCCGATCCTCAAAACGCATCCGGACGTCTGAATGAAGCCTTACAGGGGCATGATCAATGACTGTGGTGATCACCCCATATAGACTCCCTGATCACCCCCCTGTAAAGCTCCATTCAGATGTCCGCATGATTTTTACGGATGCACTGATAGATGGATCCGATCCGCAAAACGCATCCGGACGTCTGAATGAAGCCTTACAGGGGCATGATCAATGACTGTGGTGATCACCCCATATAGACTCCCTGATCACCCCCCTGTCATTGATCACCCCCCTGTAAAGCTCCATTCAGATGTCCGCATGATTTTTACGGATGCACTGATAGATGGATCCGATCCGCAAAACGCATCCGGACGTCTGAATGAAGCCTTACAGGGGCATGATCAATGACTGTGGTGATCACCCCATATAGACTCCCTGATCACCCCCCTGTCATTGATCACCCCCCTGTAAAGCTCCATTCAGATGTCCGCATGATTTTTACGGATGCACTGATAGATGGATCCGATCCGCAAAACGCATCCGGACGTCTGAATGAAGCCTTACAGGGGCATGATCAATGACTGTGGTGATCACCCCATATAGACTCCCTGATCACCCCCCTGTCATTGATTACCCCCCTGTAAAGCTCCATTCAGATGTCCGCATGATTTTTACGGATGCACTGATAGATGGATCGGATCCGCAAAACGCATCCGGACGTCTGAATGAAGCCTTACAGGGGCATGATCAATGACTGTGGTGATCACCCCATATAGACTCCCTGATCACCCCCCTGTCATTGATCAACCCCCCTGTCATTGATCAACCCCCCTGTCATTGATCACCCCCCCTGTCATTGATCACCCCCCTGTCATTGATCCCCCCCTCTGTAAGGCTCCATTCAGATATTTTTTTGGCCCAAGTTAGCAGAATTTTTTTTTTTTTTTCTTACAAAGTCTCATATTCCACTAACTTGTGTCAAAAAATAAAATCTCACATGAACTCACCATACCCCTCACGGAATCCAAATGCGTAAAATTTTTTAGACATTTATATTTCAGACTTCTTCTCACGCTTTAGGGCCCCTAGAATGCCAGGGCAGTATAAATACCCCACATGTGACCCCATTTCGGAAAGAAGACACCCCCAGGTATTCCGTGAGGGGCATATTGAGTCCATGAAAGATTGAATTTTTTGTCCCAAGTTAGCGGAACGGGAGACTTTGTGAGAAAAAAATTAAAAATATCAATTTCCGCTAACTTGTGCCAAAAAAAAAAAAATTCTATGAACTCGCCATGCCCCTCATTGAATACCTTGGGGTGTCTTCTTTCCAAAATGGGGTCACATGTGGGGTATTTATACTGCTCTGGCATTCTAGGGGCCCCAAAGCGTGAGAAGAAGTCTGGTATCCAAATGTCTAAAAATGCCCTCCTAAAAGGAATTTGGGCACCTTTGCGCATCTAGGCTGCAAAAAAGTGTCACACATCTGGTATCGCCGTACTCAGGAGAAGTTGGGGAATGTGTTTTGGGGTGTCATTTTACATATACCCATGCTGGGTGAGAGAAATATCTTGGTCAAATGCCAACTTTGTATAAAAAAATGGGAAAAGTTGTCTTTTGCCAAGATATTTCTCTCACCCAGCATGGGTATATGTAAAATGACACCCCAAAACACATTCCCCAACTTCTCCTGAATACGGCGATACCACATGTGTGACACTTTTTTGCAGCCTAGGTGGGCAAAGGGGCCCATATTCCAAAGAGCACCTTTAGGATTTCACAGGTCATTTACCTACTTACCACACATTAGGGCCCCTGGAAAATGCCAGGGCAGTATAACTACCCCACAAGTGACCCCATTTTGGAAAGAAGACACCCCAAGGTATTCCGTGAGGGGCATGGCGAGTTCCTAGAATTTTTTATTTTTTGTCACAAGTTAGTGGAAAATGCTTATTTTTTTTTTTATTTTTTTTTTCATACAAAGTCTCATATTCCACTAACTTGTGACAAAAAATAAAAAGTTCCATGAACTCACTATGCCCATCAGCGAATACCTTGGGGTCTCTTCTTTCCAAAATGGGGTCACTTGTGGGGTAGTTATACTGCCCTGGCATTCTAGGGGCCCAAATGTGTGGTAAGGAGTTTGAAATCAAATTCTGTAAAAAATGACCTGTGAAATCCGAAAGGTGCTCTTTTGAATATGGGCCCCTTTGCCCACCTAGGCTGCAAAAAAGTGTCACACATCTGGTATCTCCGTAATCGGGAGAAGTTGGGGAATGTGTTTTGGGGTGTCATTTTACATATACCCATGCTGGGTGAGAGAAATATCTTGGCAAAAGACAACTTTTCCCATTTTTTTTATACAAAGTTGGCATTTGACCAAGATATTTATCTCACCCAGCATGGGTATATGTAAAAAGACACCCCAAAACACATTCCTCAACTTCTCCTGAATACAGAGATACCAGATGTGTGACACTTTTTTGCAGCCTAGGTGGGCAAAGGGGCCCACATTCCAAAGAGCACCTTTCGGATTTCACAGGTCATTTACCTACTTACCACACATTTGGGCCCCTAGAATGCCAGGGCAGTATAACTACCCCACAAGTGACCCCATTTTGGAAAGAAGAGACCCCAAGGTATTCGCTGATGGGCATAGTGAGTTCATGGAAGTTTTTATTTTTTGTCACAAGTTTGTGGAATATGAGACTTTGTATGAAAAAAAAAATTAAAAAACAAATCATCATTTTCCACTAACTTGTGACAAAAAATAAAAAATTCTAGGAACTCGCCATGCCCCTCACGGAATACCTTGGGGTGTCTTCTTTCCAAAATGGGGTCACTTGTGGGGTAGTTATACTGCCCTGGTATTCTAGGGGCCCAAATGTGTGGTAAGGAGTTTGAAATCAAATTCAGGAAAAAATGAGGAGTGAAATCCGAAAGGTGCTCTTTGGAATATGGGCCCCTTTGCCCACCTAGGCTGCAAAAAAGTGTCACACATCTGGTATCCCCGTACTCAGGAGAAGTTGAGGAATGTGTTTTGGGGTGTCTTTTTACATATACCCATGCTGGGTGAGATAAATATCTTGGTCAAATGACAACTTTGTATAAAAAAATGGGAAAAGTTGTCTTTTGCCAAGATATTTCTCTCACCCAGCATGGGTATATATAAAATGACACCCCAAAACACATTCCCCACCTTCTCCTGAGTACGGAGATACCAGATGTGTGACACTTTTTTGCAGCCTAGGTGGGCAAAGGGGCCCATATTCCAAAGAGCACCTTTCGGATTTCACAGGTCATTTTTTACAGAATTTGATTTCAAACTCCTTACCACACATTTGGGCCCCTAGAATGCCAGGGCAGTATAACTACCCCACAAGTGACCCCATTTTGGAAAGAAGAGACCCCAAGGTATTCGCTGATGGGCATAGTGAGTTCATAAAACTTTTTATTTTTTGTCACAAGTTAGTGGAATATGAGACTTTGTAAGAAAAAAAAAAAAAAAAAAATCATAATTTCCGCTAACTTGTGACAAAAAATAAAAAGTTCTATGAACTCACTATGCCCATCAGCGAATACCTTAGGGTGTGTACTTTCAGAAATGGGGTCATTTGTGGGGTGTTTGTACTGTCTGGGCATTGTAGAACCTCAGGAAACATGACAGGTGCTCAGAAAGTCAGAGCTGCTTCAAAAAGCGGAAATTCACATTTTTGTACCATAGTTTGTAAACGCTATAACTTTTACCCAAACCATTTTTTTTTTACCCAAACATTTTTTTTTTATCAAAGACATGTAGAACTATAAATTTAGAGCAAAATTTCTATATGGATGTCGTTTTTTTTTTGCAAAATTTTACTACTGAAAGTGAAAAATGTCATTTTTTGCAAAAAAAATCGTTAAATTTCGATTAATAACAAAAAAAGTAAAAATGTCAGCAGCAATGAAATACCACCAAATGAAAGCTCTATTAGTGAGAAGAAAAGGAGGTAAAATTCATTTGGGTGGTAAGTTGCATGACCGAGCAATAAACGGTGAAAGTAGTGTAGGTCAGAAGTGTAAAAAGTGGCCTGGTCTTTCAGGGTGTTTAAGCACTGGGGGCTGAGGTGGTTAATGTCTATTGATTTGATAAAATAAAGAAGTGGAAGACATCATTGTGGTTGCTCTGTGTACCCAAGAACTAACTGTATGCGGTCTTCTTTATAGTCAAATAGGGATTAATATAGGGATTACTGTACTGGTATAAACCAGATGTAGCCATATCATACACTAACATTCAAATAGCATTGCATTTTAATTTCCATACTGAAAACTATAGCGATTTCTACTGCCTTGCTTCATGTCTCAAAACAGATTGTATTTAAATGTTGCAGGTGAAAGTGATGCTCTTTCTAGGAAGGTTAGAATACTTTGTTGGATCATGACTGGACCAACAAATTTATCTAAAAAAACGATTCATGCAAAAAATTCTTGGGCCCGTCACTGCAATATTATTCTTTACATGAGTTCTACGACTGATGAGACATTTCCAACAATTGGTTTGGACGTCAAAGAAGGATGGGATCAGCTTTACTGGAAGACCATTCGAGCTTTTCAATATATATATAAGAACTACCTGGACAAAGCTGATTGGTTTCTTAAGGCAGATGATGACACCTACGTTGTGGTGGAAAATTTGCGTTGGATGCTTTCAAATTATACTTCTGATCAGCCTCTCTATTTTGGAAAGCGTTTCAAGCCATTTGCCAAGCAGGGCTTCATGAGCGGTGGAGCTGGATATGTACTTAGTAGAGAAGCTGTTAAACGTTTTGTGGATGCTTTCCGCTCCGGTAACTGTAATCACACGACCCACTTGGAGGATGTTGGCCTGGGTCAGTGCATGGACAAAATAGGAGTTATAGCTGGAGACTCAAGGGATACCCAGGCAAGAGAGACCTTCCACCCACTTTCACCTGAAAGTCATCTGACAACACATTTTGATCCAGATTTTTGGTATCCAAAGTATTGTTTCTACCCTCTTGTTGAGGTAAGACCACAAGTTCTGTTTTGATGAAGAATGTATTGTTTTATTTTTGAAAGAGCGTCGTCCAATGCAGTTTTGCTACCAGCTTGTGTAGTTTGACCCTGCGGTCATGTGTATCCGTTTCTTTTTCTACTGTCTGTAGGTAAGCAAGAAGAGGGGGCATGTAGAATGGTTTAACATACAGTATGGCTACAGGATCAGACTACACTCGGGGGTTTGTTTGTAGTCTGTAACTATGGAGACCCCTAGGTCTGTGCTGCAGACACAAATGGTAATTAAATTACATTTAAATATATCAACTAACCAACATTTTTAATGGTCCTATTAGAAAGTCATAACGAATTGCAAAGAATATCAGTGCTACAAATCAAAAAAATCAGAATACTGATTGCTTCAGTATTTTTTTCCGGCCAAAATCCCGGAACACTACCGCACTTGCTGGATCCGGCATTCATTTCCATTGAAATGTATTAATGCCGGCTCTGGTACCAAGTGTTCTGGAAAATGCTGCATCGCCGGATCTGGTTTTCCGGTCTGCGCATGCACAGTTCTTTCTAGTTTAAAAATAAATAAATACTGGATCCGTTATTTCAGATGATACCGAAAAAACTGATCCTGTATTTCAATGAATAAGTCTAACGGATCCTCCCAACACTAGTGTGAAAGTTCCCTTAGTAGCATACTTTACTCAAGTCCACACAAACTGTAATTAGTATTTTGATCAACAAAGGTCTTTTTTCCCAGTATTTCATCACTTGGGATCTAGTGACCCCCTCACATTGGCAGAATGATGGGCATGTGGCCCTAAAGCAAATGCAACTACCTTTTTAACACAGGCTAGTAAGAGTTCTAGCCCCCACTAAACATTGATAGCCTGTCCAACTCACTAAGGGGGTCATTTATCAAATTGGTGTAAAGTAGAACTGGCTAAGTTGTCCATAGCAACCAATCAGATTCCTCCTTTCATTTTCCAAAGGAGCTGTCCAGCCTGAAAGATGGAATCTGATTGGTTGCTATGGGCAACTAAGCCAGTTCTACTTTACACCAGTTTGATAAATGACCCCTAAGAGATTAATATGCTTTGTAATAAGACCTCACTATTATTATACTCTATGCTTGGTGTAAGTGAATAGAAACATACAGCCTTTGTTGAACATGTCCAACTGACACAAGTACAATGCTTGTTACAATGGAACACTACTGCATAGTTCGGGCATGTTCACACGTCAGATTTGCATATTACAAATTCAGCATGTTTCTTAGGCCTCGTCCACATTTCCGTTTATCACTGACGTGTGCTGTCCGCATTTCCCACGGACAGCACACGTACTCATTTGACTTAAATGTGTCTGTTCACATTTTAGTATTTTTTTACTGACCACGGGTCAGTAAATAAACCACGGAGACATGCATTACTTTGATCCGTGATGCGGACCAAGCACGCCCATAGAAGCCTATGGGTCCGTGAAAATCACGGACACTTCACGGATGGCATTCGTGGTCCTATCTTTTTTCATTGAAGACTGATGGGAGATTCTTTGGGAAAAAAAATTCCGCTGAGCAACGTCAGTGAATTACGGATGACACACGGATGGTAAAAACGGACACACGGACCAACCACGGACCCTTAACGGACATCTTCACGGATAAAACACGTACACTTTTTTTTTTCCATGGATGTGTCACTGACATGGAAATGTGGACAAGCCCTTAGAAGAAGTGTAGGCCTCGACTTTCTACTGCAAATGTGCTGCAGGTCTGCAGAAGATCTGGATGAGGATTAGCCCCGTTGCAATTTAATGGGGCTCATGTTCAGTTCTTCCAAACAAAATAAGTAGAAGGCCAACTTTTCTTTGTGGTTGATTTTTATTTATTTTTCGGTAAAAATTGGCATGGAAATGTTTCATAGCATGTGAACATGGTTACGGAAACCCTATTGACATGCATGGGATGTGGATTGCTGTTGGATTTTACGCCAATTTCAGTGCGGTTACATGCCCTAGCTCTCATTTGTGATATCAATATACACATACATCAGTATCACAGGTTCCTGAACAGTGATGGCCAGTTCGCATTATTCGCCCGCGAACATATGCGGGCTGCCATCTTTTTTCACAAGTCCGGCGAGGCACAGGTAAGCCCTTACCAGTGCCTGTACGAGAGCCGGTCTGAAAACAAGTGCGGTCAGCGGTTCCGAGAACAGCCCGATGAAGGCCCCCGGTGGCTGTTCTCGGAACTGCCTGCTCCCGTGACCGTATTCTTTTTCAGACCGGCTTGCGGCACAGGTAAGGGCTTACCTGTGCCTCGCTGGACTTGTGAAATAATATGGCAGCCCGCATATGTTCACGGGCGAACAATGCGAACTGGCCATCACTGTTCCTGAGTCACTAGAACTTCATCAGGACTAGCTTTCAGTCTCCAGTAGTAATGAATAAATAGGCACATACAAACACATGGTGGGCCTTGGGGGATGATGAAAGAATCTGCACAAAATGATGTATAAAATGATACTTACAACATAACTTATATAGAACCGAAAAGTCAGACATTGTGGTTCCCTTTAATGCCTGTTTCTCAATTTGTGTTCTGCAGGGTCCTCAGTGCTGCTCGGACCTGGCCATATCCTTTCATTACGCTGATCCAGAATTAATGCACTCTCTAGAGTACTTTGTGTACCACTTAAGGGCGTATGGATACAAGTATCGTTATCAGCCACCATTACCAGAGGCTGCAGGACGATGAGGAGAAGCCTGAAGTAGTATAGATCCTCTCAACATCAAACATGACTATATGACAATGCAAATGAAAGTTTATAAAAGCTGTATCATCTGCTTCAAAATAAATGGTGGTTCCAGATACGGGTGACACAATAGACCTAGTTTTAGTAGACATGTGTGAAGTAAAATCTAATATTTTTGTAAGTAAAATTGAAATATTTAGTTCATTTATTTATTTTGTACTTACTAGGACATTCTCCTATTTCTGAAAAGCTAAGGGCTCTTGCACATGACCATATGTATTTTGGGGTCCGCAAAAAACGGATCCACAAAAAATACGGATGACATCTGGGTGTATTGGGTATTTTGCGGAACGGAACAGCTGACCCTTCATAGAAGAGTCCTATCCTTGTCCGTAATGTGGACAATAATAGGACATGTTCTATTTTTCTGCGGAACGGAAATACGGACATACGGAAACGGAATGCACACGGAGTAACTTCTGTTTTTTTGCTGAACCATTGAAGTGACTGGTTCCGTATACAGTCCACAAAAAAAAACGGAACGGACACGGAAAGAAAATACATTTGTGTGCTTTAGCCCTAATGCTACCTACACACTTTGCGGATTGCGCATTTTTCTGCGTGGATTCTCATGCGGAAAAACCACAGCGTAATACAGTACCAGCTTAGTGTATGACATTTCACATATCTCATGTACAGTTTCCTTTTTTGTTGTGTGCAGAAATTAGGGCTCTTTCACACTTGCGTTGTTCTGTTCCGGCATAGAGTTCCGTCGTCGGGGCTCTATGCCGGAGCAATCCTGATCAGGATTATCCCCATGCATTCTGAATGGAGAGAAATCCGTTCAGGATGCATCAGGATGTCTTCAGTTCCGGAACTGAACGTTTTTTGGCCGGAGAAAATACCGCAGCATGCTGCGCTTTTTGCTCCGGTCAAAAATCCTGAATACTTGCCGCAAGGCCGGATCTGGAATTAATGGCCATTGAAAGGCATTAATCCGGATCCGGCCTTAAGCTAAACGTCGTTTCGGCGCATTACCGGATCCGACGTTTAGCTTTTTCTGAATGGTTACCATGGCTGCCAGGACACTAAAGTCCTGTTTGCCATGGTAAAGTGTAGTGGGGAGCGGGGGAGCAGTATACTTACCGTCCGTGCGGCTCCCGGGGCGCTTCAGAGTGACGTCAGGGCGCCCCACACGCATGGATGACATGATCGCATGGATCACGTCATCCATGCGCATGGGGTGCCCTGACGTCATTCTGGAGCGCCCCGGGAGCCGCACGGACGGTAAGTATACTGCTCCCCCGCTCCCCACTACTACTATGGCAACCAGGGCTTTAATAGCGTCCTGGGTGCCATAGTAACACTGAACGCATTTTGAAGACGGATCCGTCTTCAAATGCTTTCAGTTCACTTGCGGTGTTACGGATCCGGCGGGCACCTCCGGCAAATGGAGTACACGACGGATCCGGACAACGCAAGTGTGAAAGAGGCCTAAACCTGCTGTGCGTATTTAGAAATCCTCATCTTGTCAATTCTTTATGTTGCTATTTGTGCGGATTTCAACCTTTTCAATGCAAAGGTATGATCTGTGGCAAAGCCGCATCAAATCTGTACCAAAAACCCGCAGTTTTTCGCGTGGATTTGATACGGAAATGCACAGAAATTTGTTTGGAATTTCTGCAAGACAGCCCACACCCGTGGGCAGGTAGCCTTAGGCTGGTTTCACACGGGCGTTGCGGGAAAATATGCGGGTGCGTTGCGGGAACACCCGCGATTTTTCACGCGAGTGCAAAACATTGTAATGCGTTTTGCACTCGCGTGAGAAAAATCGCGCATGTTTGGTACCCAAACCCGAACTTCTTCACAGAAGTTCAGGCTTGGGATCAATGTTCTGTAGATTGTATTATTTTCCCTTATAACATAGTTATAGGGGAAAATAATAGCATTCTGAATACAGAATGCAAAGTAAAATAGTGCTGGAGGGGTTAAAAAAAATTAAAAAATAATTTAACTCGCCTTAATCCACTTGCTGCCGCTGCCGGCATCTCTTCTGTCTCCTTCTGTGCTGAACAGGACCTGTGGTGAGCATTCATTCCAGGACCTTTGATGACGTCACTCCGGTCATCACATGATCCATCACCATGGTAAAAGATCATGTGACGTACCATGTGATGACCGGAGTGACGTCATCAAAGGTCCTGTAACTGTACTTAATGCTCACCACAGGTCCTATTCAACAAAGGAGACAGAAGGAGATGCCGGGCTATGCGATCAAGTGGATTAAGGTGAGTTAAATTATTATTTTATTTTTTTTTAACCCCTCCAGCGCTGTTTTACTATGCATTCTGTATTCAGAATGCTATTATTTTCTCTTATAACCATGTTATAAGGGAAAATAATAATGATCGGGTCTCCATCCCGATCGTCTCCTAGCAACCGTGCGTGAAAATCGCACCGCATCCGCACTTGCTTGCGGATGCTTGCGATTTTCACGCAACCCCATTCACTTCTATGGGGCCTGCGTTGCGTGAAAAACGCAGAATATAGAGCATGCTGCGATTTTCACGCAACGCAGAAGTGATGCGTGAAAATCACCGCTTATCTGAACAGCCCCATAGAAATGAATGGGTCGGTATTCAGTGCGGGTGCAATGCGTTTAACTCACGCATCGCATCCACGCGGAATACTCGCCCGTGTGAAAGGGGCCTTAGGGCTCAGGCACATGAACGTACTTTCTTTCCGTGTCCGTTCTGTTTATTTTGTTGCGGCCCGTATGCGGAACCATTCACTTCAATGTGGCCGCGAAAAGAACGGAAATTACTCAGTGTGCTTTCCGTGTCTGTATGTCCGCGTGGCTGTGTTGCAAAAATATAGAACATTTCCTTTTATTGTCCGCATTACAGACAAGTATAGGACTGTTCTATTAGGGACCGGACACTCTGGTCCACAAAATGAGGAATGCACACGGCCCGGTATCTGTGTTTTGTGGATCCGCAATTTGCGGACCGCGAAAACACCAACAGGCGTATGCATGAGCCCTAAAGAACAGAATCAGCTTATTGAGTTATTGACCTGAGGGAAGAGTTATCCAGGATTTATAACCCTTAGGCCTCATGCACACGACCGTATTTTTTCACGGTCCGCAAAACGGGGTTCCGTTGGTCCGTGATCTGTGACCGTTTTTTCGTCCGTGGGTCTTTCTTGATTTTTGGAGGATCCACGGACATGAAAAAAAAGTAGTTTTGGTGTCCGCCTGGTCGTGCGGAGCCAAACGGATCCGTCCTGAATTACAATGCAAGTCAATGGGGACGGATCCGTTTGACGTTGACACAATATGGTGCAATTTCAAACGGATCCGTCCCCCATTGACTTTCAATGTAAAGTCAGGAGTTAATATACCATAGGATCTGAGTTTTCTCCAATCCGATGGTATATTTTAACTTGAAGCGTCCCCATCACCATGGGAACGCCTCTATGTTAGAATATACCATCGGATTTGAGTTACATCGTGAAACTCAGATCCGACAGTATATTCTAACACAGAGGCGTTCCCATAGTGATGGGGACGCTTCTAGTTAGAATATACTACGAACTGTGTACATGACTGCCCCCTGCTGCCTGGCAGCACCCGATCTTTTACAGGGGGCTGTGATCAGCACAATTAACCCTTCAGGTGCCGCATCTGAAGGGGTTAATTGTGGGTATCATAGCCCCCTGTAAGAGATCAGGGGCTGCCAGGCAGCAGGGGGCAGACCCCCCTCCCTCCCCAGTTTGAATATCATTGGTGGCCAGTGTGCGGCCCCCCCTCTATTGTAATATCATTAGGCCAGTGTGCGGCCTCCGTCGGCCCCCCCTCCCTCCCTTTATTGTAATATCATTGGTGGCCAGCGTGCGGCCCCCCCCTCCCTCTATTGTAATATCATTGGTGGCCAGCGTGCGGCCCCCCGGCCCCCCCTCTATTGTATTAATATCATTGGTGGCCAGTGTGCGGCCCCCCTCTATTGTATTAATATCATTGGTGGCCAGTGTGCGGCCTCCCCTCTCCCCCCCCCCCGATCATTGGTGGCAGCGGAGAGTTCCGATCGGAGTCCCAGTTTAATCGCTGCCGGGAACTCCTCCTACTGGTAAGTGACAGGTCTGTGCGGCGCATTGCTTAATGATCTGTCACTTACCAGTAGGAGGAGCTCCCAGCCGGTCACAGACAGCGCAGCAGGTAAGTATGATGCTTCTAATATTGTAATATTGCTAAGTAACACTGGCCACCAATGATATTACAATAGAGGGAGGGGGGGCGGGGGGGGCCGCACACTGGCCACCAATGATATTCAAACTGGGGAGGGGGGTCTGCCCCCTGCTGCCTGGCAGCCCCTGATCTCTTATAGGGGGCTATGATATGCACAAGTAACCCCTTAGGTGCAGCACCTGAGGGGTTAATTGTGCGGATCACAGCCACACGGTAAGAGATCTGGTGCTGCCAGGCAGCAGGGGGCAGTCATGTACACAGTTTGTAGTATATTCTAACTAGAAGCGTCCCCATCACTATGGGAACGCCTCTGTGTTAGAATATACTGTCGGATATGAGTTTTCACGAAGTGAAAACTCATCTCTGAAAAAGCTTTTATGCAGACGGATCTTCGGATATGTCTGTATGAAAGTAACCTACGGCCACGGATCACGGACGCGGATGCCAATCTTGTGTGCATCCGTGTTCTTTCACGGACCCATTGACTTGAATGGGTCCGTGAACCGTTGTCCGTCAAAAAAATAGGTCAGGTCATATTTTTTTGACGGACAGGAAACACGGATCACGATGCGGCTGCAAAACGGTGCATTTTCCGATTTTTCCACTGACCCATTGAAAGTCAATGGGTCCGCGAAAAAAAAACCGGAGAAACGGCACAACGGCCACGGATGCACACAACGGTCGTGTGCATAAGGCCTTAGGCTGAGTTCACACGGGCGAGATTTCCGCGTGGGTGCAATACAGTAGGTGAACGCATTGCACCCGCACTGAATTTGGACCCATTCATTTCTATGGGGCTGTTCACATGAGCGTTGATTTTCACGCATCACTTGTGCGTTGCGTGAAAATCGCAGCATGCTCTATATTCTGCGTTTTTCACGCAACGCAGGCCCCATAGAAGTGAATGGGGTTGCGTGAAAATTGCAAGCATCCGCAAGCAAGTGCGGATGCGGTGCGATTTTCACACACGGTTGCTAGGAGACGATCGGGAGGAGACCCGATCATTATTATTTTCCCTTATAACATGGTTATAAGGGAAAATAATAGCATTCTGAATACAGAATGCATAGTAAAACAGCGCTTTGTGACACGAACTGGATTGAAGTCAGGAAATTTTCATGCCAAGGCAGCAGCGGGCCATCTAGGGGGGTAATCTGTAGCAGAGCTAGCAATTGGCGGAGGACCATGACCGGGCACCAATCGTTAGAAGTTTAGAAGAACCTGACCTCCGAGGGAGGCCCATGTTGATTGGATTTCGTGGATGGTAGCCGGAGGACAAAATGGTCATAGACCCAGGACAATTGCCGCACCTCCAAGCCCTGATGTTTAGAGGAGGTGCTGGTGAACTCACCTGGCCTAAGGAACCCATAAAACCCGAGGTACATGGCTGCCTTAATAACCAAACTAGGAGAGTGCCCAAAAGGATGTCCATCCAGTGTGGACTACAATCTCCTAAACATCTCGCCGGAGACAGGCTGTCTACGGGCGGGAGGGGCATCCCCGCACTTCTGGATTCCCCTTAGGGCGGCCTTGACTGCCTGCACTGAGAAAATGGAACCTCCGTTTGGATTACGAAGCATGGCGCAGTGCTGTATCCCGGCTAGGTACAGCTTGATGGTGTTGTATGACACCCTGAGGTTGCGATGGCAGTGGGCTATGAACGCCAGGGTATAGGAGACATCGTCCAAACAACCTTGCGGGTGGGACCTGGAAAAAACTTCATAAACCTTAAAGTCAGCTTGGTAGTTTCTGATGGTATTGGAGGAGAGGGAATGTTGTACCGGGTTCCTGGCGTGAGCAAGGAGGGACTCTAATCCACCACCAGGGAATGGAAGACCGGGAGAGGGGACCCAGTGGGATCCGCTCCTGGCAGCACCTGGAAAAAGAGGGGGAAATTAAATCGAGACAGGGCATTCGCCGCTACATTCTCGACCCCTGGGATGTGGCTGCATAACACATGGAAGTTATGGGTGAGTAGTGATGAGCGGGAGGTGCCATATTCGATTTCGCGATATTTCGCGAATATTCGATTGAATATTTGTGTTATATATTCGTCAAAATCGAATATTCGTAATTATTCCAATTATCGCGAATAATATGCGATTTTAAATAATCGCGTATTGCGTTTTTTTTTGTTTTTTTTCTTTGATAGTAACGTTCCTATGGCTAATTGACTATGGCTAGGTTATGTGTATTTTACAAATATTCTTAATATTGCTCTAACTTCGTCTTTTAGAATATTCGTAATATTATAAAAGACGAAGTTAGAGCCATATTACGAATTTTCGTAAAATACACATATAGATTTTAATTTAGCTAATATAGTGCAATAATCCTTCTTTTTTTTTTTCTCAATTTTTTTTTGCCTCTGAACTTAAGTTTTCTAAAATATGTACACTATTAAAAAAATTACTATAGCAGTATATTAGCTAAATTACAATCTATATGTGTATTATACGAATATTCTTAATATTGCTCTAACTTCGTCTTTTAGAATATTCGTTATATTGCTCTAACTTCGTCTTTTAGAATATTACGAATATTCTAAAAGACGAAGTTAGAGCATTAGGAATATACGTAAAAAATTGAAATCGCAATTCGATTATTATAACCTGAATGAATCGAATTGCGATTTCAACTTATACAGTCTACCATGTTTGGTTTGTTATCGCGATAATACGTCATAATCGTGTTTGTGCGTCCGTACGTGCGTGCGTGCGTGCCTGTCTTTGTCTTTGAATCGGAAGGGGAGTGGAGAGAGACAGAGTTTATTCGAAAATGGCAAAGAGCAATTTCAATCAAGAAGAGCTGGAAGCTTTGATCACTGTAAGTAATTCTACTGAAAAAAGTATGTCACTCTTAGGGGTGGCCACAGTTCAAGTCACTCTTAAAGGGGCGGCCACAGTTCTAGTCACTCTTAGAGGCGGCCACAGTTCTAGTCACTCTTAGGGGCGGCCACAGTTCAAGTCACTGTTAGGGGCGGCCACAGTTCTAGTCACTCTTAAAGAGGCGGCCACAGTTCTAGTCACTCTTAGGGGCGGCCACAGTTCTAGTCACTCTTAAAGGGGCGGCCACAGTTCTAGTCACTCTTAAAGGGGCGGCCACAGTTCAAGTCACTCTTAGGGGCGGCCACAGTTCTAGTCACTCTTAAAGGGGCGGCCACAGTTCTAGTCACTCTTAAAGGGGCGGCCGCAGTTCTAGTCACTGTTAAAGGGACGGTCATTATTCAAGTCACTCTTAAAGGGGCGGGCACAGTTCTTGTCACTGTTAAAGGGACGGTCACTATTTAAGTCACTCTTAAATGGGCGGCCACAGTTCTAGTCACTCTTAAAGGGGCGGTCACTATTCAAGTCACTCTTAAAGGGGCGGCCACAGTTCTAGTCACTCTTAAAAGGACGGTCACTATTCAAGTCACTCCTAAAGGGGCGGCCACAGTTCTAGTCACTCTTAAAGGGGCGGTCACTATTCAAGTCACTCTTAAAGGGGCGGCCACAGTTCTAGTCACTCTTAAAGGGGCGGTCACTATTCAAGTCACTCTTAAAGGGGCGGGCACAGTTCTAGTCACTGTTAAAGGGACGGTTACTATTCAAGTCACTCTTAAAAGGGCGGGCACAGTTCTAGTCACTGTTAAAGGGACAGTCACTATTCAAGTCACTCTTAAAGGGGTGGGCACAGTTCTAGTCACTGTTAAAGGGACGGTCACTATTCAAGTCACTCTTAAAGGGGCGGGCACAGTTCTAGTCACTGTTAAAGGGACGGTCACTATTTAAGTCACTCTTAAAGGGGCGGCCACTGTGGAGTTTAGTTCTTATATTTGCCTTGAATATAAATGTTTTTTTTTTATTTTTTACTTTCATATAGTTCCATAGGGAACTATATAAATATCTACTCTTTTACCGTTTTGATATTACATTATATTTTTGATGGTTGACATGACTATAATTACTAATAATTGTATTTTACAACTTTGGGATTACATCCTTTCATTGTTATCTTGCAGACTATGTTGGAAAAGGGATATGACGATCTAAAATGCCATCTTGAGAAACAGACCATAGTGCGGAGAGAGGCACGCCGGCTGTGGCAGCAGCATGGAAAGGTCCATTCCAAAAATGCCATGCTAAAGAAATGGTCGGACCTCAAACGGCATTGCATGGATCTGATCAAAGAGGTCAGAGACAAAAACTGTCCAGGTACGATGCTTACATAAATTTTCTATCACCCACCTATTGTTATTTATGTGTTCAGTTATGCAAATAAGTATTTCTATCCCTTTACAACTGATTACTTACTTCAGTGGTGTTGAAACGATGGAACGGGTGCTAGAGGCGGCACTTAGAGCCCTCTCTGTGGGCCGCATACCCTTGAAAATGTCTAAGGTGTACTAATCAGCTTTAGACATTTCCTACCATACAGCTTCGCAGGCACACTATTAACAGCACAGTCAGCATATTGAATGTAGGCAGCTGTTACAGCAAAATGATAATTGTGTGGAAGACAGACTATACTGGTATTCAGGTACAATGGTAACGTTGGAAATTTGCAATAAATAATTTAGTTGGGTTTCTCTTCTGCCTAAAAGTTCACAAGCACGGATTTGATAAATGTTGGGACACGTAGCTGATATTTACAATATATACATATACTGACAGCGAGATACAGATATATGATGTAAACCCTTATCCAATGTCAAAACAGTTGACTTGGTCCACCTTATTTCAATAACCCTGCAACAGTACCTTGCGAACCAATACCCCCCGCTACCTCATCCTAGCTATTAACATACTCAACTGTAAACCATCTGAAAGACTTCATTCATAGTTTCATCTAACACCAAATTATGTGAAATCAAACATAGGGGTAATCATTATCTTATCCAGATCCCACCATAGATTAATTTGTGTACCGTTACTTTTTTTTTTTTTTGCTTTGCTTGTTTATCTTGGTATTTTTTAAAAATTTGTTCATTACAGGGGTGCCTCTTCCGAAAAGTGCGCCCTAAGCGTTCGAATAAGAAGAAGGTGGTGGAAGAGAAGGCGATGACGGAGGATGAGGAGGATGATGAGCAGGAAGAGGAGCAGCCAGGACCATCAGGGCATCAGGCCCATAGCCCACCTGAGGCAGTTCAGGTCCAGGAGGATGAGGAGGAGGAAGAAGACGAGGTGGTGACCACCCCCGCCAGGAGGGTAAATATATTCTGTTGATGTTTTAATTTAAAAAATGTCCCCACACACATACAGGTGTCAGTTTAGTCTTCACCACAGGCAGATTTGATTCAAGAAAACAATTATAAACAAGTTCAAGTTCAACCTCTAATTGTTATTCAGACTTCAGATATTGCATAACCTAAAGTCCCCCACTTTGTGTTCACTCCAAGCAGTGTAATAAAAAGATTAGTATATCACCACTCTTTAGGGTCTGTCAGAGACCATCCTCATTTCTCTGCAGGTTCAGTTTTCACATCTCCTGTCCACACTTGAAAAGAACAGCATTTTTAATCCAAACTTTATTTAAAAGGCTTGATGGAGTACAGGAGTGACCTGTGACACTATATCTGTCTGGGCACTCGGTCCAAAAACCCGGACCCTAATTAAATCCACATAAAGTTTTTTTTACAGCTAGCTGATGTTACTGGTGTACTGATTTCCGTAAAGTATCTCAATGAGGCATACTGTTTAATATTGGATGTAACGAGCATCCAATATATAAATTTTTTCTTAGACTAAAAAATAAAGTGCACAAAACAATATTAATATTTATCTAAAAAATGGTGTAAAAACTATGAAACTGTCAACAAAGAATGTACAACACACAACAGTAATATAAAACATGAACACTATAAAGTAATTAATCTACATCAAAAGCATTAACTTAACTACTAAGTCCATAACCCTAAAGTCTAAAGAACTATTATTAATCCTAACTAAACCAATATATAATGGATTAACATAGTAACATAGTACAGAAGGCCGAAAAAAGACATCTGTCCATCCAGTTCGGCCCGCCATCCTGCAAGTTGATCCAGAGGAAGGCAAAAAAAAAACTGTGAGGTAGAAGCCAATTTTCCTCACTTTAGGGGAATAAAAAATTCCTTCCCGACTCCAATCAGGCAATCAGAATAACTCCCTGGATCAACGACCCCTCTCTAGTAGCTATAGCCTGTAATATTATTACGCTCCAGAAATACATCCAGGCCCCTCTTGAATTCCTTTATTGTACTCACCATCACCACCTCCTCAGGCAGAGAGTTCCATAGTCTCACTGCTCTTACCGTAAAGAATCCTTTTCTATGTTTGTGTGGGATATGGGGATAAATAGATGATGGGAGTGATCTCTGTACTGACCCCTGATATATTTATACATATTAGTTAGATCTCCCCTCAGTCATCTTTTTCTAAAGTGAATAACCCTAATTTTGATCATCTTTCAGGGTACTGTAGTTGCCCCATTCCAGTTATTACTTTAGTTGCCCTCCTCTGGACCTTCTCCAGCTCTGCTATGTCTGCCTTGTTCACAGAGGAGCCCAGAGCTGTACACAGTACTCCATGTGTGGTCTGACTAGTGATTTGTAAAGTGGTAGGACTATGTTCTTATCACGGGCATCTATGCCCCTTTTGATGCAACCCATTATCTTATTGGCCTTGGCAGCAGCTGCCTGACACTGGTTTTTGCAGCTTAACCAAAATTCCTAGGTCCTTTTCCATGTCAGTGTTACCCAGTGTTTTACCATTTAGTATGTACGGGTGGCTTGCATTATTCCTTCCCATGTGCATAACTTTACATTTGTCAGTGTTAAACCTCATCTGCCACTTATCTGCCCAAGCCTCCAGTCTATCCAGATCCCTCTGTAGTAGTATACTGTCCTCTTCAGTGTTAATTACTTTACACAGTTTAGTGTCACCTGCGAAAATTTATACTATGCAAGCCTTCTACAAGATCATTAATAAATATATTGAAGAGAATAGGGCCCAATACTGACCCCTGAGGTACCCCACTAGTGACAGTGCCCCAAGAGTGTGTACCGTTAATAACCACCCTCTGTTTTCTATCATTGAGCCAGTTACTTACCCACATACAGACGTTTTCTCCCAGTCCGAGCATTCTCATTTTATATACTAACCTTTTATGCGGTACAGTGTCAAATGCTTTGGAGAAGTCCAGATATACGACATCCAATGATTCGCCGCTGTCAAGTCTAGAACTTACCTCCTCATAGAAACTGATTAAATTAGTTTGACATGACCGATCGCTCACGAAGCCATGCTGATATGGCGTTATTTGCTTATTTCCGTTAAGATGCTCTAACATAGCATCTCTCAGAAAACCTTCAAACAGTTTACCCACAACAGATGTTAAACTTACCGGCCTATAGTTTCCAGGCTCTGTTTTTGGACCCATTTTGAATATTGGCACCACATTTGCCATGCGCCAATCCTGTGGGACAGTCCCTGTCAGTATAGAATCTGCAAATATCAGAAATAAGGGTCTGGCTATGACATTACTTAATTCCCTTAGGATACGGGGGTGTATGCCATCCGGTCCTAGCGATTTGTCTATTTTAATCTTTTTAAGTCACTGATGTACTTCTTCCTGGGTCAGACAGGGCTTTATCTGCTTTATACACCAAACAATGATTGTCTTTTAAAGTAGATTTAAAATGTATATTTCCTTTACTTTTACAGCAATAAACAACTTATTGAAAGACGTTAAAAAAAAGTGCAGCGGGAGCAGTGCGAATGCATGAAAAAGTTGAGGGATGAGCTGAACCTAGTAGAGGAGGTCAACAAAAAGGCCCTGGATGGACTGCTCCAAAAGCTCCAAGAAATGAAAAAATTGCCTTCATTTTTTTTTTTTCATTTGTTTTTTGGGGCTTCTGTTATTTATATTCTTAATATATTTTTTTATTTGAAGATTGTTTTATAAAACTTTATTGTTCTATAAAATTTGTTGTGTTTTGTTTTATTGTAACCAATGGGGTTACAGTACGGACAATTTAGTCTGGGCCAAATTTATTATACAAATATTCAAAGAAATATCCACAAAAAAAAATAATCAAAAAGTAGTTACGCCTTTAACCCCTTCACACATTATCACGTAAAGGTATGTCATTGCGTGACAGGGGATGTATGGAGCTGGCCTCTGCAGTGAGCCGCTCCATACGAACGATCTGCCGGCTATATGATACAGCCAACATCCGGCCGCACTAACAGGAAGCGGCGATCGCGCCGCCCCTGCCATTCAACCCCTCAGGTACCGCGATCAAGGCTCATTGCGGCACCTGTGACGTGATGCGCCTCCATCTTCCTTCCAATCGGAGCCACTGCAGTGAAATCGCGGGCCTCCGATCGGTTGCCATGGCAGCATGGACGCTGCTGAAGCTATTCAGGCCTGCCATGGCTTTCTCCATACTGAGCTATGCACGAGGCACAGCGCAGAATGGAGTGTGTAAAAACCCTATTCACCGTAATAGATCTCTATTATCGTGAATAGGAGACGGGATCAAAAGACCCCATGTACAAGGCCCCTATGGGGGCTAATTGCTGTAAAAAAAAAAGTTCAATAAAGTTTAATAAACACCACTATATTAAAAGTTTGAATCGCCACCCTTTCCCAATTTCACATATAAAACAATTTTTTCTAATACAAAACAGGGTAAATTAAATGGTGGCATTAAAAAATGCATCTTGTCCCGCAAAAAAACAAAGGCCAGACTTTACATTGAAAGTCAATGGGGGACGGATCCGTTTGAAAATTGAGTCATATTGTGTCAAATTCAAACGGATCCGCCCCCATTGACTTCCATTGTAAGTCTGGACGGATCCGTTTGCCTCCGCACGGCCAGGCGGACACCCCAACGCTGAAAGCTGCGTTCGGGTGTCCGCCTGCTGAGCGGAGCCCAAACGCTGCCAGACTGATGCATTCTGAGCAGATCCGCATCCACTCAGAATGCATTGGGGCTGGACGGATGCGTTCGGGGCCGCTTGTGAGAGCCTTCAAACGGAGCTCACAAGCGGAGCCCCGAACGCAAATGTGAAAGTAGCCTTTTAAGCTGTAGGTCGAGTGTTGCTAATGCTAAATATTGTTCTGACATGACTTACAGTGAGAATAATTTCTTCTTCATCCTTTTGAAATCAAATTTTGCCCATTTTCGATCGCCGATCGATTCCACCCTGCTTCTTGCAATAATATACGTAAAAAGTTGAAATCGCAATTCGATTATTATAACTTGAATTAATCGAATTGCGATTTCAACTAAACACAGCTATATTCCATATTCGTTAATTCTAGCCTATGGAATATAGCAGTGCTAAGTTGAAATCGCAATTCGATTAATTCATATTATAATAATCGAATTGCGATTTCAACTTTTTACGTATATTCTTAATATTGCTCTAACTTCGTCTTTTAGAATATTCGTAATATTCTAAAAGACGAAGTTAGAGCAATATTACTAAATTTCGTAAAATACACATATAGAGTCTATATATATGTATTTTACGAAATTTCGTAATATTGCTCTAACTTCGTAGTAACCCCATAAGTGTGGTTTAACGGGAAGGAGCTTGAAGGCGTCCGAGATGTCCGCCTTCACCAACCAGGAACCCCTGCCGGAGTTCACAATGTCCTTAATTGCCTCGTCTATAGAGGAATACTGCATGGCGAACTCCTTGGATGGAATGAGCGAGTTGAGGCTGGGAACGGCAGAGGCATGAGGCGCGGACAGGTCGTAGATTAACCGCTGTTTATTAGAATTTTTTTTGGACACCAGGCCAATGGGGTTAATGCGCCAGGAAGAGAATGGTATGGACTCAAGCGGGCCGATGAGGAAACCCTTGTCGACTTCGGATTGGAGCAACTCCTCAACTGCCGCCGGGTCCTCAGAAGCAGACCTCAGGTTGCCACCTTCCCAAGACGTCTGCGGCAGGGCGATAAGGCCCGTGTGGAAGCCCTCCGCGAAGCCAGACAGCAAAAATTGCACGAACCCTCTGTCGGGGTGGTCCCGCAGAAGGACACCAAGGAGATCGAGGTCAATGTCGGCTAGTCATAGCTGTTTTGCAGACCTTTTGGGACAGGCGGGACGAGGGTGAGCCCTGAAGCACAGCGATCAGATGTGGAGAGCCCTGCAACCATTGAAGATGCAACCGTTCGCGTTAAAATAGTTGCAGACCTGGCTCTTACCCAGGTATACTATGGACCGACCCAGTTTGTCAACCCCGGGGGCGCCCAGTTGGAGACTTGAGGGACCGGGCAGGGACCTAGCCTGGATGGGATTGACCGAGTTAGGACACCAGTCCGAGTAATGGAAAATGGACTGGCACCCTGAACAAGACGGGGCCCTGAGGCCCGCAAAGTGGCGGCAAAACAGCTCCATATTGATGTTGGCCCAGTTGGTGACAAACTGGAATTGAACCAGCGGCCGCCTTAGCCGAGAAGGAGCGGTGGTAGTCATAAAATGACGAGCCACCATACTTGTGCCCCAGGTTGGTGACCAGGTAGAGGTAGGAGTCTAATTCCTCCCTCCTTCTAGGCTGGGCCGAGCACATAATATCCCTGAACAGGCTAAACGCCAACACGAATTCCGGGATGGTGAGCTTTCTATTGAGGCTTGCGTCCTTGGCCTTCAGGACGAGGGAGACATCGCCACAGTTGATGACCCTGTTCTCAGGGAGATCTTGTGAGGCGATAAGGATGGACGCCAGGTTCACATCCTTCCCAGCCAGGATATCTTTCTTAATACAGTCCGGGATGAAATGGGCCGGGGCCACCTGGAGGGCGAAGATCGTAATACCTAGCGAGGCCGCCTGAGGAACTACAGACTCAGCCGTGGGGGGGGGGGGGGGCGGAGCCCGAGCTTTCAGCACCGACACCCTGGACTGAGCGTCAGCCACCACGCTGACCAGGGAGTCAATGGTGGCTTGCAGATGTATCAGCGACTGCTGAATGTCCATGGTCCCCGGCTGGACACCTGACGGACCCGGGGTGGTCATCAACAGTTTGTAAAGTTCTGCTTTGCGAGCAGTGGCCGGATGAGGGATGCCTCTCCTATTAAGTTCGGTGATGAGCCTGGGAATCGTCCAGCTTCTCAGGGACCCGGTGCCGGCCTGGCCTGAGACGGACGTTCCAGGGAGTGACATGGTGTCCTCCACGTCTGAAGCATGCGACATGTTTAACCTGCAAAGAAAGAAACAGTCCTGGATAACCGTATGTGACCGAAACGTAGCACGTGTCGGTCTGGGTAACGTACCTGAGGTTGACGGATGATACCTGTGCCGATGTCTCGTGTCACCTGACCTCGGCCAGATGTCGGATAAATGAACCAGGCAAGAAAACGTTCCTGGGAGACAAATCCATGAGAGTTGGAAGGGGGAATAGCTGGAAAGATGACAGCCTGGGCGATCCAGGAGGCAGAGGTAGGAGTGAGCCTGGGCGATCCAGGAGGCAGAGGTAGGTGCGAGCCTGGGCGATCCAGGAGGCAGAGGTAGGTGCGAGCCTGGGCGATCCAGGAGGCAGAGGTAGGTGCGAGCCTGGGCGATCCAGGAGGCAGAGGTAGGTGCGAGCCTGGGCGATCCAGGAGGCAGAGGTAGGTGCGAGCCTGGGCGATCCAGGAGGCAGAGGTAGGTGCGAGCCTGGGCGATCCAGGAGGCAGAGGTAGGAGCGAGCCTGGGCGATCCAGGAGACAGAGGCAGGTGTGAGCCTGGGCGAACCAGGAAACAGGGCCAGGTGTGAGCCTGGGCGAACCAGGGGACAGAGGCAGATGTGAGCCTGGGCGAACCAGGAGACAGAGCCAGGTGTGAGCCTGGTAAAACCCGGAGACAGAGGCAGGTGTGAGCCTGGGCGATCCAGGAGGCAGAGGCAGGTGCGAGCCTGGGTGATCCAGGAGGCAGAGGTAGGAGCGAGCCTGGGCGGTGCAGGAGACAGAGGCAGGTGTGAGCCTGGGCGATCCAAGAGACAGAGGCAGGTGTGAGCCTGGGCGATCCAGGGGACAGGGGTAGGCGTGAGCCTGGGCGATCCAGGAGACAGAGATGGGTGTGAGGCTGGGCGATCCAGCAGAAGCAGGAAGACAACAGCATACAACGTAAAAGCACATACATATATCACTTGGCCACGCCGCCACTACAGATCAGAACAGATAATTGCAGTGAATGATTAGTGAGAGATGATCGCGTATGGGGTGCGGTGAAGACCTAACCTACATCTGGTGAGACCCCCAGCTCTCTTCGACCTCAGAACTGTAATTAGTGCCCTTCCAAAAAACCTAACGGGGACCCAGGAGTCCTCCCCCTGACCCCCTATGAGTGGAGACAGAAATTAACTTTTCTTCACCCCCCTGACGCTGCGTGGTACGGAACAGAAGCGCCCTGAGGAGCTGCGGGCTGGCGCTTATGAAGGTTAGATGCCCCTCCCACAAATTCAGGCTGACTTTTCAGCCTTCCAACATGTTGTAGATTTTCTGTTTCTGAATTGTGAGCAGAAAATCTGCAGCATTTTACAGTGCCTGCGAAGTGAATGAGTTTTTAGCAATTGTCATCCACACACTGCAGAAAAGATTTGCTGTTGAAATTGCCTGTGGTGCGGATTTTACATCTTCAGCTTATGACCTTATGCTGCAGATTGTTATTACAGATTACCCTTTGCAATGCAAAGAGTGGAAACGATGTCAAATGAGAAGTACAGTCCTGATCAAAAGTTTAAGACCACTTGAAAAATCATATTTAGCATGGCTGGATCTTAACAAGGTTCCAAGTAGAGCTTCAACATGCAACAAGAAGAAATGGGAGTGAGACAAAACATTTTTTGAGCATTCAATTTAATGAAAACAACGAATAAACTGAAACAGGCTGTTTTTCAGCTGATCAAAAGTTTAGGACCACACCTCCCAAAAAAAACTAAACCCCCCCAAAACAGAAATCCAACTTCCAAACATGAACTCAGTAATGAGTAGCTCCGCCGTTATTATTTATCACTTCAAAAATTAGTTTCGGCATGCTTGATGCAAGCGTTTCCATGAGGCGAGTGGGAACATTTCTCCAAGTGGTGAAGACGGCCGCACGAAGTCCATCTACTGTCTGGAATTGTTGTCCATTTTTGTAAACTTCCCTTGCCATCCATCCCCAAAGGTTCTCAATTGGATTTAGATCAGGGGAACGTGCAGGATGGGCCAAAAGAGTGATGTTATTCTCCTGCAAGAAGTCCCTTGTCCTGCGGGCATTGTGTACTGTAGCGTTCTCCTGTTGAAAAACCCAGTCATTACCACACAGACGAGGGCCCTCAGTCATGAGGAATGCTCTCTGCAACATCTGGACATAGTCAGCGGCCGTTTGACGCCCCTGCACTGCCTGAAGCTCCATTGTTCCACTGAAGGAAAAAGCACCCCAGACCATTATGGCGCCCCCTCCACTGTGGCGCGTAGAAAACATCTCAGGTGGGATCTGCTTGTCATGCCAGTAACGTTGGAAACCATCAGGACCATCAAGGTTAAATTTTTTCTCATCAGAGAATAAAACTTTCTTCCACCTTTGAATGTCCCATGTTTGGTGCTCTCTTGCAAAGTCCAAACGAGCAGTTCTGTGGCGTTCAAGGAGACGAGGTCTTTAAAGACGTTTTTTGTTTTTGAAGCCCTTCAGTCTCAGATGCGGTCTGATGGTTATGGGGCTGCAGTCAGCACCAGTAAGGGCCTTAATTTGGTTCGAGGATCGTCCAGTGTCTTGACGGACAGCCAATTGGATCCTCCGGCTCAGTGCTGATGAAATTTTTGTTGGGTCTTCCACTTGACTTTTTCGTTCCATAACCCTCAGGATCATTTAAGAAATTCCAAATGACTGTCTTACTGCGTCCCACCTCAGCAGCGATGGGGCGCTGTGAGAGACCCTGCTTATGCAGTTCAACAACCCGACCACGTTCAAAAAGGGAGAGTTTTTTTTGCCTTTGCCATCACAACGTGTGACTACCTGACAGAAAATGACAATGAATCCACATCTTTGCACAGATTTGGCCTTTTAAAGGCATGTGGTCCTAAAATTTGGATCAGCTAAAGAACAGCCTGTTTCAGTTTAATCGTTATTTTCAATTAATTGAATGCTCAAAAAATGTTTTGTCTCACTCTCATTTCTTCTTGTTGCATGTTGAAGCTCTACTTGGAACCTTGTTAAGATCCAACAATGTAAAATATGATTTTTTGCCATTTTTCAAGTGGTCTTAAACTTTTGATTAGGACTGTATTTCAGCAACAAAATCTGCAACAAAGATGCACTATTTGGTCTGTATTTTTTGTTCTGCGGATATCCAGCAGAAATGCAGCAATGGCCGGACTGAAGGGGGGCAGAGACCTTGAGGGGAGGCCCACATGACAGGGGGTTTGGTTTAGGGAGCCCCGGAAGGTATAGGATTGGTGGGGAGGGGGAGAAGTGGGTTGGTTAGGGGACCGTGGGGGAGTGGATTGGATAGTTTAAGCAAGGGGGAGCAGTGAAGGGGGTTAAATACAGGAGGGAGGGAGAAGAAGGTAGCCATTTTGTTAAAAGAGAGAAGCTGGCAGTACCTTGCAATGGGGCAGCTTGAAGCAGCGATCTGGGAGTTGCTGGCAGCAGCGGAGGTGCGGGGCTCAGATTGGGTCCAGGATCAAGTCCAGATGCTGCTGCGGGGGGCGGCTGAGGCTCCTGTTCCACCTCAGCCACCTGCTATTCGGCCGCGGCTGGCTAGGCTGCGGGTGCGCTACAGCCCTATATCTTCACCCCCCCCCCCCCCGGGCTCAGCGCCCTTCTCAGGACCCTTCACGTCGGGTGCCGACTGCGCCAGCTCCCTCCACGAGCAATTCCGGGAGAGAAAGGCGGTGCGTCCGGAAATACGATGGGACCACAAGGACATCGCCTTGTGGCTAAAAGTGACGGCACCTGTGCGGTCGGGGCAACCCTTTCGGGGGGAGGCGGGCAGTGGGGGTGCACCAACCCTGGCGACTGTATCGGCTAAGGGCTTGTGTTTCGCGTTTAACGAAGGGGTTTGTCGATTCGGGGCTAAATGTAAATTCAAGCACGAGTGCTCTGGATGCGGGGGGAATCATGGAGCGGCGAGATGCTTTAAGGGCGGTAGACAAAAAGGGGGCGATTCTCATAGCAAAGGGGGAGACGCCGGTGCGGCTGGGAAGGATGGAGTCGTATCTCGCTAGATACCCCAATAGAGAGGCGGCGGCGGCCTTGATTAGTGATGGTTTTCGTGTTGGTTTTAGGATTCCGTTCGTGCCGAGGGGGAGCGGTGTTGTTAAGAAGAAACTTGCGGTCGGCGAGGGAGCATCCGGAGGTTGTGGCGAAGAAGCTAAGCAAGGAGGTGTCGCTAGGGAGGATGGCGGGCCCATTTCGGGAACCGCCTCTCCCTGATTTACGTGTGTCACCGCTGGGGGTAGTCCCCAAGAAAGAGGTGAACAAGTTTCGCCTTATCCATCACCTGTCGTTTCCGAAGGGATCGTCAGTCAATGATGGTATTGACCCCACACTGTGTTCGGTAGTGTATACTTCCTTTGACGCGGCGGTTACCTGGGTGGAGCGTTGTGGGAGGGGGGCGTTGCTAGCAAAAACTGATATCGAAGCTGCATTTAGGTTACTGCCAGTGCATCCGGATTGTCACCATTTGTTGGGGTGTTTTTGGGATGGGGGGTTTTTCGTTGATCGTTGCTTGCCTATGGGGTGTGTTGTGTGCCTATTTCGTGTGCCTATTTCGAAACGTTCAGTTCCTTTTTGGAATGGGCGGTGGTGGACTCGTCGGGTTGTGAATCTCTGATTCATTATCTGGATGATTTTGTGTGTATAGGCCCCAATGGGTCGCGGGTGTGTGCATTGTCGTTAGAGACGTTGCGGTCACTTTTTGAGCTGTTTGGGGTTCCGTTGGCGGCAGAAAAGACTGTGGGTCCGGTAACTGAATTGAGTTTTTTAGGGATAGTGATTGATTCAGTAAAAATGGAGTGTAGATTGCCCGAGGATAAATTGGTGGATTTGAAAGGGGAGGTTGCGAGGGCTTTGCGGGCGAAGAAGCTGCATTTACGGGAGATTCAGTCACTGCTTGGGAAACTTAATTTTGCGTGCCGGATTATGCCCATGGAGAGGGTGTTCAGCAGGCGTTTGGCTGGGGCGACGGCAGGGGTGGTAGCCCCGCACCATTATGTTCGGTTGGGGAAGGAATTGCGAGCGGACTTACTAGTGTGGAGCTCCTTTTTGCAGAGGTTTAACGGTCGCTCGTTATTCATGGGGGAGGTTATAGACTCATTTGATTTTGAATTGTTTACTGACGTGGTGGGAGGTACTGGTTTTGGGGAGTTTTGTGGGGTACAATGGTGTGCTGGAGGTTGGCCTGTTGCGTGGTTTGAGCGAGGCTGGGTGAAGAATTTGGCTATTTTGGAGCTCTTTCCGATAGTGTTAGCAGTTCTGCTGTGGGGTGACCGTTTTCGGAATAAAAAAGTACAATTCCACTGTGATAACTTGGGGGTGGTTCAGGCGATAAACGGTTTGTCGGCTTCGTCGCCGCTAGTGGTACGGCTCCTTCAGCAGTTGGTGTTGGAATGTTTGTCGCTCAATGCCTGGGTGGTGGCGGTGCATGTGCCAGGGGTGGAGAACTGTGTTGCTGACGTACTTTCTCGTTCGCAGTGGGATAGTTTCAGGCGACTGGCTCCGGAGGCAGAGGTGGTGGGGATGCAGTGTCCGGCGTGCCTGTGGGACCTGTTGGAGGAAACGTAATGGGGCTCATTCAAGCATCTTTGGCGCCCGGTACGTGGGCTATGTATTTGAAAGCGTGGAGTTGTTAGGAGGCTTGGTGCGGTGATCTGGGCGGGGAGATAGGGGAGTTAGAGTTTTCTTTATTGACGTTCGTGGGCCATTGTAGGGAGGAGGGTAAGATGAATGGTTATATGGCGGGATTGGCATTTGGGTTTATATTAAGAGGGATGAATGATTTCACCAAGTCGTTTTTGGTGAGCCAGGCATTAAAGGGATGGCGTAGGTTGAGGACAGGGGAGGATACCAGGAGGCCAGTGTCGTTCGCTTTACTTTTACAGTTGGGTGACCAGTTGAGGGGAGTGTGTAGTTCGGGGTGGGAGGTCCGGTTGTTTAAATTGGCGTTTTCCTTGGCATTTTTAGGGGGACTCCGCTTGGGCGAGCTGGTTTGTCCGTCAACGAGGAGGATGGGGGGTTGATGAGAGATGATGTTGATTTGTTTCCCGACAGAGTGGAATTTGTGATACGTCGTTCGAAGACAGATGTAGAAGGCAGGGGACGCAGAGTGGTTTCGTTTGGAATTGCGGAATGTGATATGTGTCCGATCCATTGCTTTCGGGAGTTCGGGGTGAGGGTTGGGGCGGGGCCGTCTCCATTGCTGACACACGCTGATGGATCCTTTTTGTCCCGTTTCCAGTTTTCAGCGGTATTCTCAAAATGTTTGAATCGGTTGGGGTTGGATCGTGAGGGGTATTCGAGCCATTCCTTCAGGATTGGAGCGGCGACTGAACGGTTGGGTTTGGGTGAGGAGGTCATTAAACGGATTCAGCTTTGGGAGTCGACGCGTTTTAGGTCCTATGTATGTTTGAATCGCTTGTAGGTGGTTGGTTTGGTTTACGCGGGGGCAGGTGGGTACGGTCTGGTTGTTATATGCAGTCTTGTTCTTGCGTTATGTTTTCTCGTTTCAGGTGCAGCACCTGCCCTGGTTTGGATATTAGGGCATTCATATGTCTTTTGGGGGGCCGTCCGGGCAGCAGTTCGGCCGGATGGTCAGCAGCTGGGTTTCAACCGTGAGTCAGTCTTGGTAAGATGGATAGGGCGTAGGGGCATGGTCTGGAAGGGGGTGCTACCTGAGGTGCACCGTTTTGTAAGGATGGATAGGGTGCCTGATGTGTTGGTGGTCTACGCGGGTGGAAATGATTTGGTGGCAAGGCCTATCAGGGAGCTAGTGCAGTGGTGGGCAACCTTTTTTTTCAACTGAGCCAAATCTCGCCAAAACCACGATTGAAATTTATTTTGAGAGCCACATTTTTAAAACCGAAAATACATAGGATGGTACACTGTTTTTAGTTTCAATAAGTTTTTATTGAGAATATTGTGCATGCAAGTATCCACATAGGTCGGGTACTGTGGGACTCTTTGCACCGGCCCTGTCACGTGGACGTGACCAGAGCCTGTGCAAGGATTTTTTGGCAACACAAGCGAAGCTACATCTCGGTGACCCCCCCGCTCCCCCCCGCCCCGCCCGCAGCTCACCTGGTCCTGGTTCTGTCTGCAGCAGCTGGCTTCTCCTCTGTGTGGTCCTGAAATCTTCGCTCTGCTTCAATCTGGTTTGAGGACTGTACTTTTCGCCCTATAAGATGCACATAGGTTTTAGAGGAGTATAATAAGAAACAATATTTTCCATTATACCTCAGGTCAGACCACCAATGTTAATCATACCTCAGATCAGCCCCCCATATCAGCCATCAGCACCCCATCCATCATGCCCATGTCAGCCGTCAGCCCCCATCCATCATGCCCCCATGTCAGCCGTCATGCCCCTATGTCAGCCGTCAGCACCCCATCCATCAGGCCCAGGTCAACCGTCAGCACCCCATCCATCATGCCCATGTCAGCCGTCAGCACCCCATCCATCATGCCCATGTCAGCCGTCAGCACCCCATCCATCATGCCCATGTCAGCCGTCAGCACCCCATCATGCCCATGTCAGCCCCCATCCATCATTACCCCCCATGTCAGCCATCAGCCCCCCATGTCAGCCATCATGCCCCCCATGTCAGCCGTCAGCACCCCATCCATCATGCACATGTCAGCTGTCAGCCCCCATCCATCATGCCCCCCATGTCAGCCGTCATGCCCCTATGTCAGCCATCAGCACCCCATGTCAGCCGTCAGCCATCAGCCCCCATGTCAGCACTCCATCCATCATGTCCATGTCAGCCGTCAGCCCCCATCCATCATGCCCCCCATGTCAGCCATCATGACCTTATGTCAGCCGTCAGCCGTCCATGTCAGCACCCCATCTATCATGCCCATGTCAGCCCCCATCCATCATTACCCCCCATGTCAGCCATCAGCCCCCCATGTCAGCCATCATGCCCCTCATGTCAGCCGTCAGCACCCCATCCATCATGCCCATGTCAGCTGTCAGCCCCCATCCATCATGCCCCCCATGTCAGCCGTCATGCCCCTATGTCAGCCGTCAGCACCCCATGTCAGCCGTCAGCCATCAGCCCCCCATGTCAGCACTCCATGCATCATGTCCATGTCAGCCGTCAGCCCCCATCCATTATGCCCCCCATGTCAGCCATCATGACCTTATGTCAGCCGTCAGCCCCCCATCCATCATGCCCATGTCAGCCGTCAGCACCCCATCCATCATGCCCATGTCAGCCGTCAGCACCCCATCATGTCCATGTCAGCCCCCATCCATCATTACCCCCCATGTCAGCCATTAGCCCCCCATGTCAGCCATCATGCCCCCCATGTCAGCCGTCAGCACCCCATCCATCATGCCCATGTCAGCTGTCAGCCCCCATCCATCATGCCCCCCATGTCAGCCGTCATGCCCCTATGTCAGCCGTCAGCACCCCATGTCAGCCGTCAGCCATCAGCCCCCCATGTCAGCACTCCATCCATCATGCCCATGTCAACCGTCAGCCCCCATCCATCATGCCCCCCATGTCAGCCATCATGACCTTATGTCAGCCGTCAGCCCCCCATGTCAGCACCCCATCCATCATGCCCATGTCAGCCGTCAGCACCCCATCCATCATGCCCATGTCAGCCGTCAGCACCCATCCATCATTACTCCCATGTCAGCCATCATGCCCCCCATGACAGCCGTCAGCCCCCATCCATTATGCTCCCTAATGGGGGACAATGTTGGAGTCTGCACCATCGGGGGGGTGACATGATGAGGGACAATGTTGGAGTCGGTACCTGATATATCACTGGGGTCTGGCTGGAGTGGGGTCGGTCTGGTCCTGGCTCCAATCTCAGCTGGCTCTGCCTTAAGGTGTCTTCTCCAGAGTCCAGACTAGAGTCCAGCAGGGTCGGCCAAGTTCCAACAAGTCGTGCCTCAGTGTTACTCTGTGACTGTGTTCTTCTGCTGCCAGCCTGGAGGGGCAGCTTTTACAGGCCATAGCAGACAGAGCAGCTCCGCCTCCTCGCCTCCCTCCGCCGCGGCCCCACTGACAGTCAGTGACGCCTCCTTTGGCCTGAGCGTCGCACGGCACACATGTAGGCAGGGCAGCCGCAGGCTGCCGCCCCCGAGAGGAGGGAGGGGAGCGGGCGCCCGGCACACAGAACAGTGCTCCAGACTAAAAAAAATTCCTAGTAGCCATTGGCTCCTGAACTGAAAAATTTAGGAGCCAAATCAAATTTTTAGTCGCCAAATCGAAACTGAATCAAAATTTTGGTATCGTGACAACGGTACGCTGATCAGATCGGCGTAGGGTTGTTTTGAAACCAAAATTTTGATTCGCTTTCGTCACCATAAAAAAGTATTGTGATACTCAATACCGCGCAAAAAAAAAAAAACACCAAAAAAAGCTGCGTGCATTTCGCATTTTATGAAACATTCGGCCCATAATAGAACAGTCCTATGCTATTTTTTGGGGTGACAAGGTGACTAAAAAGGCTATGTAATATGTTTATTTATTTATTGTTTATATATTTTATATGTAAAATTGGGAAAGGGGGGATTTAAACTTAATATTTTAAAGTACTTTCACATTAGCGTTTTTCATTTCCGGCACTGAGTTCCGTCACAGGGGCTCTATACCGGAAAAGAACTGATCAGTTTTATCCCCATGCATTCTGAATGGAGAGTAATCCGTTCAGGATGCATCAGGATGTCTTCAGTTCAGTCATTTTGACTGATCAGGCAAAAGATAAAACCGTAGCATGCTACGGTTTTATCTCCGGCGAAAAAAAATGAAGATTTGTCTGAATGCCGGATCCGGCATTTTTCCCCATAGGAATGTATTAGTGCTGGATCCGGCATTCAAAATACTGGAATGCACCCGCACTAAATCCGGACCCATTCATTTCTATGGGGCTGTGCACATGAGCGGTGATTTTCACACATCACTTGTGCGTTGCGTGAAAATCGCAGCATGCTCTGTTGTGCGTTTTTCGCGCAACGCAGGCCCCATAGAAGTTAATGGGGCTGTGTGAAAATCGCAAGCAAGTACGATTTTCACGCATGGTTGCTAGGATGAAAGTCTATTCACTGTATTATTTTCCCTTATAACATGGTTATAAGGGAAAATAATAGCATTCTGAATACTGAAAGCATAGTAGAAGGTCAATATAATAAACATTGGTGGCGCAGTGCGCCCCCCCTCAATATAATAAACATTGGTGGTGCAGTGCGCCCCCCCTCAATATAATAAACATTGGTGGCGCAGTGCGCCCCCCTCCCATCACCCCAATATAATAAACATTGGTGGCGCAGTGCGCCCCCCCTCAATATAATAAACATTGGTGGCGCAGTGCGCCCCCCCATCACCCCAGTATAATAAACATTGGTGGCGCAGTGCGCCCCCCCAACACCCCAGTATAATAAACATTGGTGGCGCAGTGCGCCCCCCCATCACCCCAATATAATAAACATTGGTGACGCAGTGCGCCCCCCCTCAATATAATAAACATTGGTGGCGCAGTGCGCCCCCCCTCAATATAATAAACATTGGTGGCGCAGTGCGCCCCCCCTCAATATAATAAACATTGGTGGCGCAGTGGGCAGTGCCAATGAGGGTTAAAAAATAAAAAAATAATTAACTCACCTCCTCCAATTGATCGTCTCCTGTTCTTACTTCTTTCTAGTTTCTTCAGGACGCAGGACCTGTGGTGACATCACTGCTCTCATCACATGATCCATCACCATGGTAATGGGCCATGTGATGAGCTCAGTGACGTCACCACAGGTCCTGAAGAAACTAGAAAGAAGTAAGAACAGGAGACCGGCAGCTACCTGATCAACTGGAGGAGGAGAGTTAATTTTCTTTTATTATTTTTAACCCTCATTGGCACTTCCCACTGTGCCACCAACGTTTATTATACTGGGGGGGGGGGCGCACTGTGCCACCAACGTTTATTATACTGGGGGGGGGGGCGCACTGTGCCACCAACGTTTCTTATACAAATACAGGAGGCGGGTGCCGATATCAAATAGCCGGCACCCGACCTCTGTGACAGGGGGCTGCGATCAGCGGCAGTTAACCCCTCAGGTACCGCACCTGAAGGGTTAACTCAACTGCAGCGGATCGCAGCTCCCTGTCATAGAGGTCGGGTGTCGGCTATTTGATTCCGGCACCCGCCTCCTGTATTTGTATTAACAGGTCAGTTTTCTTCATTGGTGGCGCAGTGGCCACAGCCCCTCCCCTCCTCCTCCCGTCTCTTCTTATTGGCAGCGGCGGGGGCAGCAGCACAGGGGGGGGGGAGAGACTCCTCCTGCGCTGCTGAGAACGATCATCTCCTGTGCCCGCCGCTGTATTGAGCAGAGCTGCGGCGGCGGGTCCAGTCGCAAATGGCTTCTGGAGCCCTGCAGAAGAGCCGCATTAAAGTGTGTAAAGAGCCGCATGTGGCTCGCGAGCCGCGGCTTGCCGACCACTGAGCTAGTGAAAGATGTTAAATTTGATATGTTGCTGTTGTGATCGTTGTTCCCTGGTTTGGTGACCGTATGGTCGGACATAGTCCCGAGGCAGGTTTGGAGGGAAGCGCGGTCGGTGGAGGCGGTGAATAGGGTGCGTATAAAAGTTAATCGGGCCATAGGGCATTTTATGGTGAGGAATGGGGCTGTGGTGGTCAGACATAGGGAGTTGGAGAAAAGAGTCGGTGCCTTTTGGAGGTCGGATGGGGTACATCTGAATGCGGTGGGGCTCAACATGTGATGTTTGGCGCTGCAGGAGGGAATTGAGGTCGCACTGAGGGTGTGGAGGAACGTACAGAGTTGAGGTGTCAAATCTGTGCGTTGGTGGTGTGGGGGGGTCCTTGGAGTTGGTTACATTGGAATTTGAGGACATTGGGAGGGCTCCACGGTTGGGGCTGGACTCCCATGGTGGGCGTTGTGGTGGATCGAGGGGGCCATTCTGTGGTGCTTCTGAGCTGGGGGTAACGGCTGGAAGCAAAATGTCTCACCCCGGTTCGGCAGCTCGGGTTTTTGGGGCTTCAAGGACCTTCCCCCGTTAGGTTGTTCTTGGTTGGGAAGTTATGGTTATTTATGTATTTATGTTAATAAACGGCTACTGTGGTCAATACATTTCCAGTTGGTTGTCAGAGTCTTATTTGGGGCTTATGGGGGAGGAAGTGTATAAGGGGAGGCAGGATGTATTGGTGGTTATTGGTTGAGGTTAATAATGGGATGTGTAAGTAGGGGAAGGGGCGAACGGCATATAACCAATACCCCCGTCACGCGTGTGATAAAAAACTGAATGTGGTACCCGGACCCGAACTTCTTCACAGAAGTTCAGGTTTGGGTTCAAGGTTGTGTAGATTGTATTATTTCCCTTATAACATGGTTATAAGGGAAAATAATAGCATTCTGAATACAGAATGCATAGTAAAATAGGGCTGGAGGGGTTAAAAAAAATAAAAAATAATTTAACTCACTTTAATCCCGATCATCTCCTAGCAACCATGCGTGAAAATCGCACCGCATCCGCACTTGCTTGCGGATGCTTGCGATTTCCACGCAGCCCCATTCACTTCTATGGGGCCTGCGTTGCATGAAAAACACACAAAATAGAGCATGTTGCGATTTTCACGCAACGCACAAGTGATGCGTGAAAATCACCGCTCATGTGCACAGCCCCATAGAAATGAATGGGTCCGGATTCAGTGCGGGTGCAATGCGTTCAACTCACGCATTGCACCCGCGCGGAAAACTCGCCCGTGTGAAAGGGGCCTTAGGGTACTTTCACACTAGCGTTTTTCTTTTCTGGCGCTGAGTTCCGTCCTAGGGTCTCAAACCCGGAAAAGAACTGATCAGTTTTATCCCCATGTATTCTGAATGGAGAGCAATCCGTTCAGGATGCATCAGGATGTCTTCAGTTCAGTCTTTTTGACTGATCAGGCTTTTCAGAAAACCGTAGCATGTTGTATTTTTACCTCCAGCCAAAAATCCGGAACACTTTGACTGAACACCGGATCCGGCCTTTTTCCCATTGAATTGCATTAATGCCGTGTGTTCCGTCAAACTCGATCCGGATTTTGCATGTTAAACCCGAAAAATGTGAAAAAAAAGTTAAAGTCCATAAATGGCGGATCCGTTTTTTTCCAATGCATTTTTTCATTGTGATCAAAATCCTGATCAGGATTCAAATGTAATCCGTTTTCACACGTTTTTCCGGATCCGGCGGGCAGTTCCGGTGACGGAATTGCACGCTGGATTCAAACAACACTAGTGTGAAAGTAGCCATGGAGTGCTTCCACCCTCAGTTTTTTGGGGGCATTATTTTGGCTTATAAAAACAGCATAAAATTAATGAGTTTTTCTACATGTGTGTTTTGGGGTGGCATGCTGTAGTCACTGAACATTTTTCTTGTGTTGTTTTCAGGCTTTTTTTTTTCTGTGGGAAAACACCTGAAAAAATGCCACTCCCAGAGCAAAATATGGCAGGAAGCTTAAAACGCCACAAAAAAAATAAAAATGTGGGGCACACTTATAACGCTGGTCTTAATAAACCCTATAGCTAGCAGTGGATCACCGAAGTTATGTAGAATCGCTGCACCCACCGCAATTCTAAATGTAAGACAGCTTCCTTGTGTCTTACATTTAGACCATTTTCTACACCTAAGGCCTCATGCACATGAACGTATTTTGTTTCCGTGTCCATTCCATTTTTCTGCGGATAGGATGCAGACTCATTTCAATAGGTCCGCAAAAAAATGCGGACAGCACACCGTGTGCTATCCGCATCCGTATGTCCGTTCCGTAGCTCCGCCAAAAAAATATAACATGTCCTATTCTTGTCTGTTTTAGGCATTGTTACAATAGGTCCGTGAAAAAAACGGATGGCATACGGATGTCATCAGTTTTTTTTGTGGATCCGCAATTTGTGGACCGCAAAACACATACGGTCATGTGCATGTAGCCTAAGGATACTTTCACACTTGTGGATTTCGGCAGGCAGTTCCGTTGCCGGATCCGTCAAAACGTATGCAAACTAATGGCATTTGTCAGACGGATCAGGATCTTGATCCGCCTGACAAATACATTGAAATGCCCGATCCGTCTTTCCGGTGTCACATTTTTTCGGTCTGAGAATGCACAGACCGCAATGCCGGATCCATTTTGCCGAAACACTCGGGCATTAATGCATTTCAAGGGAAAAAATGCTGGATCCGGCATTCCAGCAAGTGTTCCAGAATTTTGGACGGAGATAAAACCGCAGCATGCTGCAGTATTATCTCCGTCCTGAAAAGGCAAAAAGACTGAACTGAAGACATCCTGATGCATCCTGAACGGATTGCTCTCCATTCAGAATGCATGGGGATGAAACTAATCAGTTCTTTTCCAGTATTGAGCCCCTGTTACGGAACTCAATGCCGGATAAAGAATAACGCTAGTGTGAAAGTACCCTAAGGCTACATTCACACGACCGAATGTGTTTTGCGGTCCGCAAAAAAATGGATGATATTCCGTATGGCATCAGTTTTTTTTGCGGATCCATTGTAACAATGCCTATCCTTGTCCGCAAAACGGACAAGAATCAGACGTTCTATTTTTTTTTGCGGGGCTATGGAATGGACATACGGATGTGCATAGCACACAGAGTGCTGTCTGCATTTTTGCGGTCACATTAAATGAATTGGTCTGCATCCTATCCGCAGAAAAAAAACTGAACGGACACGGAGACAAAATATGTTTGTGTGAATGTAGCCTATAAACCAAGTGTAGAAAATGATGAATGAGATGGAGCTGCCGGACGATCTCCTTCCACGCCCACACCGTGCCCCATTTTTTTGGCCTGGCCTGAGGGGGAAAGAAGTCGCAGATTCTGCCGCTTCATGGTGTGCGACAGAATCTGCGCCAGATATACACCACAAAAGTGGCGTATATCTGGTCACAAAAGACCCCCTGTGTTTATAAGGTGTTTTATAATTTCCTATTGGCCAGCATGTAGCATCTGGCTGTGACAGTTTTTTTGCTTAAAAAAACTGCCATACAACCACTGAAGGTAACAGTTTTATAAGCTCTCTGGGTGGAAATGTAGCAGACAATAATGGATCTTCTCCGTACGGCTATGTTCACATGTGCTCAATAGAGCAACATGGATGTCATTGTAGTCAAAAGGGTCCGTCATTTGACAGAAACGCCTCTTCTGTCATTTTCATTGTTCTTCTTTTATAATGAAAGAGAACAACAGCAGTGATAAGTGGCGATGTCAGCATTGTGTGTATATGAGACTTACTGACATCCCCAGGCAGTTTAAATTTATAACACTAGTGTTGAGCGAACTTGTGTTTCACGTTTAGTGTAAAAAGTTCAGGTTCGTGTTATCTAAGAATTCTGTTATGGATTCCGCTATGGTCCGTGGTAGCGGAATCCATAACAGAATTCTTAGATAACCCGAGCCTGAACTTTGTATGCCGAACTTGAAACACAAGCTCGCTCATTCCTACATAACACCAATTAATAATCTTACATGTAATAGTCCAAATCTGCATACATAGCCAAAAAAAGCTATTCATAGAGATACTAACATGCTGGACAGTTTCATATACAAAAAAAAAAATCATATCTTTAATAATACATATTTTAAACTATTCACATATAAACCCGGAAACATTCCTAGGAGTCCACACAGAAGAAGAAACAGACAAGTGGGACATCTGGTAAGCATAAGCAGTTCCTACCACACATTGTCTATCTAGGCCATAGAACATGAAAATAGGAACCAAAAGACAGGTGTCTACTACTAATGTACAGGGTGGGCCATTTATATGGATACACCTTAATAAAATGGGAATGGTTGGTGATATTAACTTCCTGTTTGTGGCACATTAGTATATGTGAGGGGGGAAACTTTTCAAGATGGGTGGTGACCATGGCGGCCATTTTGAAGTCGGCAATTTTGAATCCAACTTTTGTTTTTTCAATAGGAAGAGGGTCATGTGACACATCAAACTTATTGGGAATTTCACAAGAAAAACAATGGTGTGCTTGGTTTTAACGTAACTTACAATTTTCTCTTTGTTTACAAGTTTCTCTTTGTTTACAGCCATTGACATGTCGAGGAGGTTAACACGTTTGGAGCCATAGGCCTCATGCACACGAACGTATCTTCTTTCCGTGTCAGTTCCGTTTTTGCAGACCGCATGCGGAACCATTCATTTCAATGGGTCCACAAAAAAAAAGGAAGGTACTCTGTGTGCATTCCGTTTCCGTATGCCCGTATTTCTGTTCTGCAAAAAAATAGAACATGTCCTATTATTGTCTTGATTACGGACAAGGATAGTACAGTTCTATTAGGGGCCAGCTGTTCTGTTCCGCAAAATACAGAATACACACTGACGTCATCCATATTTTTTGCGGACCACAAAATACATTTGTTCGTGTGCATGAGGCCATACATTGTTCTAATAGCCCGGAGCCTCAAGCAGGCTTCGGCAGCTAGTAGTGGAATATACCAATGCAGGCCCGTAGGTGGCAGCACTGTATTGTTATATTGAAAATCAGGTGTTCAATGATGGCTATATAGCCATTCATGAACACAATGGGCAATCTATAATCTATAGCAATATTATTCCCATACAGCGACTGGCGTAATGGAAAAAAAACGGCCAATTCGCTATTTTTTGTCACTTTTAACTTCCCAATTTTTTTTATAAAAAGTGATCAAAAAGTCACACACTTTAAAATGGTATCACTGAAAAGTACAGATCACCCCACAAAAAAGAGCCCTCACACAGCTCTGTACATATAACTAGAAAAAAGTTATCAAGGTCAGAATATGGTGATGGAAAAAAAATATATATTTTTTCAAGGTTTTTATCATTTTTTTCTGTATTTAAACGCAAGAAAAGCTATACATGTGGTATCGCTGTAATCATACTGACCTGGAGAATGAAGTAACAAGTCAATTTTACTGCATAGTGAATGCCGTAAAAAAAAAGGTAAAAAAACTGTGGCAGAATTGTGTTTTTTTTTCAAATCTCACCCCATTTGGAATGTTTATTCCCACTTCCCTCGACATTATATGCAACCGTAAATGGTGCCATTAGAAAGTACAAGTTGTCCCACAAAAAAATAAGCCCTCATAAGCCTATGTGAACGAAGAAGTAAAAAAGTTATGACACTGGAAAGGCGAGGAGTGAAAAACAAAAATGCAAAAACAGAAAATTGTCTGGTCCTCTAAGGGTTAACCTTTATCAATTATGCCACCAATAACATAAATTTTTTGGCATTACAATTGATGATAAACAATAGTTTTATTCTTGATCTTCTCCTTTTCTAGCACTGACCATGACCAATCATCATTATGATTGCTCAAATCATGGCGATAGTTGTTGAGTGTAGATGGGTCTTTAAATGGGGTTTGTATTCAGGCTCAGTGCCTAGTGCAGCATGAACTGAAAACTGAATACAGCTGCAGAACTGTGGAAGGAATGCAGTCCGACAGAGACGGAACCCGCAACAAGAATATTTACCTGTCTCACCTGGAACAATAAGCTTATTGGTTACAAAGTTGCCAGGGGCGTTACTACCATAACGGCAGACCATGCAACTGCCCAGGGCAAGAGGGGGCCCAATCTTAGTTAGGATTATCTCCTCTTATACTGGAGGTGAAAACTTGGTCAGGACTCTACCCTCTAAAGGAACAACTTTTAGCAAATGAGGCAGTGGGAAAATGGCCGAAGCGTCATTGAAAGGGGTTTATGCAGAAACCCGTCTGTCCTGTGTGGGGGGCCTGGTTTGATCCTTGTTATAGGGCCCTTACTTCTCTATGCATACCACTGAATGTTGCCTCATTTAAGGCCCTTGTAACCATAAGATGTTGTAAATTTTACAAGAGGCAACAGCTTATGGTTACAAGGGTCTCAAATAAGGCAACAAGCCAGTCAGTTACAGTGTATCTGAGGGAATAGTCTTAAAGGGAGGCAACAGGAAACTATATAAAATCCCTTTAAGGGGCAGCAACTAAGGCTGGTATTACACCAGCAGATGAGGCAGATGATTGTCGGGAGAGAAGCGTTCCTTCACGATAGTTGCCTGCTTGTCAGTTAAAGAAATGGCTGCTATCACATGCAGCAATCTCCTTCCCAGTATGGGAGGAGTAATCGCTAATGCTATCGCTCAATCCCATACAGAATCATTTTTGCCGACAGCAGACCGTGATTAGACTCGCGATCCACCGCAAACAGTGCCACAACAGCCATTTTTTTTGTTACCTTGCCTCACAAAAAACGTAATATCAAGTGATCTAAAATCATATGTACTCCAAAATAGACCCAATAAAACTGTCACCTTATCCTGTAGATTCCAAAATAGGGTCAACTTTTGGGAGTTTCTACTGTAGGGGTGCATCAGGGGTCTTCAAATGTGACATGGGGCCTAAAAACCAGTCCAGCAAAATCTGCCCTCCAAAAACCAAATAGCGCTTCTTTCCTTTTGAGCCTTTTTGCGTACCCATACAGCAGTTTACGACCACATATGGGGTGTTTCTGTAAACTGCAGAATCAGGGTAATAAATAACCCTTGATCTGTTACAGGATAAAAATTATAAAAAATGGAAAATCTGCTAAAAAATTATGACCCCATTTTAATGATTCAAGGGGATTAGATTCTAAAATTGGGTCATTTATGGGTGGTTTATACTATGTAAGCCCCTCAAAGTGACTTTATAACTGAATTAGTGCTTTAAAAAGTGGGTTTGGAAATTTTCTTTAAAAATTTTGAAATTGCTTCTAAAATTCAAAGCCTTCTAACATCCTAAAAAATTAAATGACATTTACAAAATGATGCTGTTGAGGAACGGTTGAGACGTGTGCATATATATCCATGCATGCCTGCAAACACGTGCGGGCATGTATGGTATATATATGCATACATTAACCACCGCATCATGGGGTGATGCCCATGGTGATCCCCAGGGGCTCATGGTGGCCCCTGTGGGAAATATGTGGTCCCTGGAAGCTGTGCCCCCTTATAATCCCCCTTATATTAGTATATATATGTGCCCCCTTATATATGTCCCCTGTATGCCCCAGATATATGCGAGGGTGTGTGTATATATAGATATGTGTGTATGTATTTGCACACGTGTCTATGTATATACACTTATGTCAGCATGACAGTATGTATGTGGGCTTATTGCTGTCCATTCATACCCCCGGTTTTGTATGTGTTTATAGATGAGCCCCCAAGCATCTGTGGATATATATATGCATATATGCAATTCCAACTGTTATCAACAGAGTTGTTATAGCCTGTAGGATAACAGCTGATTAGCATCTAGTCCCCTTTTGTTCAGGCCCAAAGCAATCAGACGCTTTGGCACCGTTTGTGAGGGGACCTTCTAGTCAGAGAACCTGTTTTTCCACACCTCTGCCCCATGGCCATGCACATGCCTGAGGAAGGAGGAGGGGGTTGCTTTTGGGCTATAAAACCCCGAACCGGCCAGACGTGCGCTCTCTTGCAACCAGACTAGATTCAGAGATGCAGGGGAGAGAGCAGCTTCATGATGACCACCTGGATAAGGCCTAAGTATACCTGTGTAGCCCCTACCTACCCCTCACATATCACCCCTGGTCCTGTAACCCCTTACCCTTGCCATGTTACTGGACACCCTGATCCCCCAAACCCTTGCTCCACCGTGTAACCCTTTCCCTACCCTGATTAACCCCTGGTGGTAACCCCTGCTCTAACCCAGCCACACACCCCCCCCCCCCACTGTACACTTGCAGGGTATTCACCCTTGCATTGCTGTACAGTTCTGATATTATCCCCATTGTTAACCCTTTGTGTTTGTGGTCGGTTTACACCCCTGTGAGGCCACCATTAACCCTCGTCGTACCCCGTAGGGACAGTGAATAGTCAGGTGGGGTGGGTTACTGATATTTGTGTGTATGATGTATTATTGTAATGTATAGATAGTATGTGGGGTGGAATTTGGGATTGTGTAGTGTAGTTAGGCTTGTATTGTGTTTATTGTAGTACTGTTTCTGTACTGCGGTGTGTACGTCTATATGTATATATATTCATATCCATTAATCCATGAATATATATAGATATAACGTATTGCTAGACTGATATAATTGTATTGTGTAATAAATATTCCTTATTGTTCATAATGCAGTGTATGGTGTTTTTAGTAGTCGCCGCCGTAGTATAGTGATAGTAAGGCACTTGCAGCTAGCGTAGTGATTAGTGTAAAGCATAGCAAAGGTATTGTTATTATATAAAGGTATAAATGGGCGGAGTTATCAATAGACGGCTCCTCCCATTTATGAATATTAATTATCGATATTTGCATAAATGTTGGTGATTAATGTTCCCCCTTTACATTGGCGAGCCAGGCCCACTGCGTGGATTTTGCGCTTATTTTTGGTCTTAAGGCTGAGGGTCGCTAGTACTGTGAATTAGCGGGCAGGAGAGACGCGGTCAGCGGAGTGTCTGAGCGTCTAGGACCCGATAATTCGGACAGGAGAAGCGATACTTCCCTTAAGAGCACCAGAAATAAAACAAAATCTTTTGCAGAGAATCTATAATCTATCTGTGTACTAATATTTTTATATTTGCTTTACACGGTCACCGTCGCTGGGGTAAGAGAAGAAGACACGGAAAAGTACAGCACCAACAAGCATCGCTCAAGTGGTTGCAAGGGAGAAGAAGACACGTCACTGAAAGAGATCCATCTTCGTGGGAGCGGCGTACAAGTCAGGCTGGTCGGGAAGAGGCGATCCGGGAAAATGGACTTCTTCCAAGCAGCTGCGAGGTACGGCGCCAAGGAGAAGATGGACACTCATCAAACGGTGAGTATGGACTTCCCCACACTGCAACACTTGAGCAGACACAGCACATTTAACCCCATCCTCCCCACTACATACAAGTCAGCAGAAATGCTGTGGTCCAATTTGTTAGCACAGGCTTGTAGTTACGACAAGCTTTGTGTTAACAAACGGACGGTTTTGAACAAGGCCACTAAACGGCTTCGGATGCTAGCCAAACTCGTTCATACGTTTGAGGCTAGCATCTGTAAGCCAAAGGAAGTGGCGCTGGTGTCTCAGTCAACGGAGACAATTCCTCCGGCCATTCACTGCCAATGCTGTGGCAGTAATTCGGACCAGGTTTCGGCATTGCGGGCACAGCTGGCAGAGAATGTGCAGTCTACTGTTGACCGAGATGCGCAGGTGGTTAGGATAGAGTCACAGTTGGTAGAGCTGCAGAGGCAGAAGGAGGAAATTGAGGCTAAGTTGACTCAGTCTTATACTGAAGTCAAAGCCTTCAAGGAGCGGACTGCCTCTACTGACGTGACGGTAGCCAAATTGAAGGCTCAGGTTGCTGTAAGGTCCCAGCTAATGTCTGGCATGCAACAGGTTATCACCAAGTTGGTGCCGGCCCTTTCGTTTTCCGTAAAGCCAGGGTCGGAATCTCCCAAAATGTTGCCCTGTGCAGGGCCACAAGGGGGGAGAGTAGTCTGTGACCGGTCTGATCATCAGGTCAAGCCGGTCCAGACTAACAGAGATTTTTCCCTGACTTTGGGAAAAAGAACTGTGTTGAAGAGTGCGTCCCTGAGGATGGTACAATTCAGGAGAAGGGAGCACGACTGCAGTGTAGATGGACCTGGGCCATGCAGAGCAAACTACAGATGTTTTGCATGTGGTGGCCTAGGTCACATAGCGAGACACTGCAAAACACACAGGACAGGAAACCAAGTCACGTGTTTCAGGTGTGGGAACAAAGGACACATTGCAAGGAATTGCCCTTGTGCAAGTAATTGCAATGTGTCCAACAGTATCAGCCAGGTAACAAATTGTGCAGTGGGGTCTAGTCAGCCTGGCCATAACGGGGTTACCTCTCGGCAGCATCACCAGCTGCTGAGGGGTCAGAGTGGCCAAGCTAGGCTAGGCAACATTTGACACCCCTGTACTATTTGTTACACCGTTTGTTCCCTGTGTATGTCCATGTTGTGTGTTTTTGTTATCTGTTTGTACCTTCTTCTTGATGTTGATGGTGGTAGTCCTTGTCTACGGATGTGTTCTACCATGCTGATTTATGTAGTGTTGTAAGTCCCGTCTGCTGTCTTTGTTTCATTCTGTGTCCCCTTGGAGTGGAACAGTGTTATACTGTGGATCGAGCACGTATAAGTTTGCGAGCAGATAATATCACACGGGAAATCCTGCTGGTCGGGAGAAGGCATGGACCTTCTCCATGCAGCACACAAAGGATGATGTGATATTATTCTGGGCAACCAGGGTCTCAGATCGATACGGGTAACACTGTTGTGCTCAAGGTTTTCGGTAGGGCTGTGTTGCGCTGGGGACTGAGGCGGACAGACGACATTGGTGTAATGTTGTGCTGCGTCTGGTCCGAGCGGGCAGCACAGCTCTGATAGGGATTGGACGCAGAATGTTTAGCAGCAGAGTGTGGACTGTGTTCTTGTGTTGTGGGGTCCTGGGGAGCCGGGGCATGACTATGCCATTGGTTCTGCAGGCCTCCACAGGACGGGATCACAGGGGGAAGTCAGCCTGGGTGCACACGAGTGGACAGGGATGCGGTGCCATCAATAACAAGATGGTGCTTTGTCCACAGAACTCCAGTTATCCTAACCTAGTAGGGTGGCCATCCTTATCTGTTGGTGCAGAGGGATGTGCAACAGAGGACACGCTCCTCTGAAGGTAGGGTGTTCAGACACCAGTGTTGGGATAACGAGGGGTCCTGTGAGATAAAGGGCAGCCCAATACCTTTCTCTACCCATGGGTCAAAGGTATTGGGGCGGGGAATTTTCACATTTAATTGCACTGTTAGGGGAGAAATTCCCCTGAGAGCGCCTGGTGTTTTCTTCTGCCATAGGTGTGATTTTATATGGAGCGGAAGAAAAACTCAGGAGATGCCACAGAAGAGACCAGCTATTCCCCCTGACACTTTTGTGAGGCTCCAGAGGATCCCACTGGATTTTGGCAACGAAGCGACCTCTACCTAGAGGTGTTCTAGAGAAGACTGTGCCACAATCCAGCGGGAGCATTATTTAAGGCTCTGGAGGAAGACTTGGGAGACGTTCGGGTGGAAGAACTTATCTCTTGTTTCACCCAGTGAAACTTCTTCTGGTTCTGGTCATCGTAATCGGAGGGTCAAGGGACTTACTGACCAAATACACCAGAACCAGACAGAACTTTACAGAACTATCCGGAGGAGGAGGTTCAGGACATAACTCAAACATTGTTCCTGTAGCCAAATATTGTATGGACACACTTTGTTTCCTATGAGGGTTCGGGACGTATAACTTGTACTACCCCGAAACCCCATAGCACATTGTATTTATTGATTGATTGTGTTTGTTGTTCGATGGTGTACCCATAGACACTCTAGGTACAAATGTGTGACAGCCTATATTCGGCTGTACACATTTGCATCCTATAGTCGTTTCCCATTGACACAGGGGTCTGCGACCTACCTGTGTCTTTGGAGGTGTAGAGATATGCCAGGTTGCATGAGTCTCTATGGGTACACATACATATAATGATTTTGGGGGTGTTGGGAGGGATGTGACCTGTATTTTGTGTGAATGGGGATAAGGTTAGGTCACGATAGGGACAGGCATCATTTATTTGCCACCTTGAACCCTGGAACGGTGAGGTTCTTAAGGGAAGGGCTGGAGGTGTAGTGTGGCGGAGGTGTTCTCCGCAGTAGAATTTAGGTACTGTGACATCGCCGCTTGAGAGTCTGACCTGCCTTGTAAAGACCTATTAATCTGTCCACGGGAGAACCGCACCCATCAAGATGGAAACAGACGTTGGATAGAAGAAAGTTGGGACAAAGACTGTAAGGGTGAACCCGCTCCAGAATTGGGGGGGGAGAAGATACCTGAAGATCGGCAGAATTACCGAGAGACTGTGGGGGTGTGGTCACTCCAAAGTGGGGGTGGCCGACACCAAGAGACTGTTATAGAAAGGTAAAGACTGTAAGGGTGAACCCGCTCCAGAATTGGGGGGGACGAAGATACCTGAAGATCGGCAGAATTACCGAGAGACTGTGGGGGTGTGGTCACTCCAAAGTGGGGGTGGCCGACACTAAGACTGTTAAAGAAAGACCAGCTAACCAAGAGACTGTGGGTGTGTGGTATCCTAAAGATGTCAAGAAGAAGACAGAAGGGCAGGTCGGAGGAAGCTGGATTGGGGATGTCTAAGTACCTAAAGATCAGTGTGCACTACAGTCAGTGTTCCCTCTAAGCTGCGCGGGTGGGCGGCCGCGCAGCAATTATTGTGGCCCCGCTCACAATTTTATAATGCCCGCTCACTCAGCTGTGCCGGCCCCCAGCTGATTCCCCTGTCTGTTTTGCAGGCTGACACCGCCCGCCGCACGGTCAGTTCATTTACAATACCTGACTGTGGGCTGCCGGTGGGCGGTGGCTAGTATTCAAATAGGGGGGCGGAGTCCCGGACCCGGTGGAGGCAGAGAGGGAGTGCGTGCTGTGCGGCGCAGGCTATGTTGACGTCACGTCACGTCACGTCGCATCTGATCTGAGTACCCTGCGCGCCTGGCCGTCTGCTAGCTGGTGAGGTGAGGGCATATAAAAAAAGAAGTATGTACCCCCCCTGTCCCACAGTGCTACGAATCCTCTGTTGTCCCCTGTATTACCCTGATACCCCTCAGTTATATAATATATCTGAGGGGTATCAGGGTAAATTATACAGGGGGTAATATAACTAGGGGTATCAGGGTACATGAGGGGTAATATAACTGAGGAGGGCTAGACTACTATCAGACATTATACAGGGGTAATATAACTTATCTTACCCCTCACCCCTGTATTATGTCCCTGATAGCCCTCCTCACTTATATTACCCCTGTATAATGTACCCTGATAGATACCCCTTAGTTATATTACCCCTGTATAATGTACCCTGATAGATACCCCTTAGTTATATTACCCCTGTATAATGTACCCTGATAGATACCCCTTAGTTATATTACCCCTGTATAATGTACCCTGATAGATACCCCTTAGTTATATTACCCCTGTATAATGTACCCTGATAGATACCCCTTAGTTATATTACCCCTGTATAATGTACCCTGATACCCCTCAGTTATATAATCTAACTGAGGGGTATCAGGTTAAATTATACAGGGCGGGGTAATATAACTAAGGGGTATCAGTGTACATTATTATACAGGGGTAATATAACTAAGGGGTATCAGTGTACATTATTATACAGGGGTAATATAACTAAGGGGTATCAGGGGACATTATTATACAGGGGTAATATAACTTAGGAGGGCTATCAGGGGACATTATACAGAGGTAATATAACTTATATTACCCCTGTATAATGTACCCTGATACCCCTTAGTTATATTACCCCCTGTATAATTTACCTGATACCCCTCAGTTATATTACCCCTGTATAATGTCCCCCATAACAGTGTGTCCTCCACAGGTCCCCCATAACAGTGTGTCCTCCACAGGTCCCCCATAACAGTGTGTCCTCCACAGGTCCCCCATAACAGTGTGTCCTCCACAGGTCCCCCATAACAGTGTGTCCTCCACAGGTCCCCCATAACAGTGTGTCCTCCACAGGTCCCCCATAACAATACCCAAAGGAAAAAAACTATTTTAAAAACCTGCTGTTTCTCTAGATGGCCTTATGTTTATGGTAGTGGTAATAGAGTCTCAAGGGTCTATAAAAGCAGCTACACTATTTTTACAGACCTTTGAGACTCTATTAACACTACTATTAACATAAGGTCATCTAGAGGAAAAGCAGGTTTTTAAAATTCTTTTTTTTTCCCCCTTTAGGTGTTAGAGCAATCTAATGAAAGTTATGTTTTAACACCTAAAGAGATGAAAAAATAAATAAAAACCTACAGTTTCTCTAGATGACCTTATGTTGATAGTAGTGTTAATAGAGTTTCAATGGTTTGTAAAAATAGTTGCTTTTATAGACCCTTGAGACTATTACCACTACTATCAACATAATGTCATCTAGAGAAACAGCAGCTTTTTTAAATTATTTTTTTCCTTATTAAAGCAATCAAATGAAAGTTATGTTTTAACATAAGGGTCAGAAACTGGGTTTTGTTTAGCCTCTTGGTTATTAGTTTTTCTATGTAAGTTCTCTGGATCAAAGATTTTTTTTCCCTGTATGGTTTATATATGGAGAGCAATGTCCAGTGATAACACAGAGGACTATACTGTATTGTACGGGATGGTGCAGGGGTTTGTATGCTCTTTGAAGTGACAATTATCTTAGGTTTTCCTATCGCCCACCTTTGATGGCGCTGTGCCCAGCTCTGAGCCGATCCCGCTCAGCAGCTGCGAAGGCTTAGAGGGAACACTGACTACAGTTCTTCCTGAACTTCCACCAAAGATGGGGTTGAAGGGGGGCAAACATATCTCAACCCGTTCCCCCATTATATTGTCGTATTATATTCCGACAACAGGGGGATTGTTGAGGAACGGTTGAGACGTGTGCATATATATCCATGCATGCCTGCAAACACGTGCGGGCATGTATGGTATATATATGCATACATTAACCACCGCATCATGGGGTGATGCCCATGGTGATCCCCAGGGGCTCATGGTGGCCCCTGTGGGAAATATGTGGTCCCTGGAAGCTGTGCCCCCTTATAATCCCCCTTATATTAGTATATATATGTGCCCCCTTATATATGTCCCCTGTATGCCCCAGATATATGCGAGGGTGTGTGTATATATAGATATGTGTGTATGTATTTGCACACGTGTCTATGTATATACACTTATGTCAGCATGACAGTATGTATGTGGGCTTATTGCTGCCCATTCATACCCCGGTTTTGTATGTGTTTATAGATGAGCCCCCAAGCATCTGTGGATATATATATGCATATATGCAATTCCAACTGTTATCAACAGAGTTGTTATAGCCTGTAGGATAACAGCTGATTAGCATCTAGTCCCCTTTTGTTCAGGCCCAAAGCAATCAGACGCTTTGGCACCGTTTGTGAGGGGACCTTCTAGTCAGAGAACCTGTTTTTCCACACCTCTGCCCCATGGCCATGCACATGCCTGAGGAAGGAGGAGGGGGTTGCTTTTGGGCTATAAAACCCCGAACCGGCCAGACGTGCGCTCTCTTGCAACCAGACTAGATTCAGAGATGCAGGGGAGAGAGCAGCTTCATGATGACCACCTGGATAAGGCCTAAGTATACCTGTGTAGCCCCTACCTACCCCTCACATATCACCCCTGGTCCTGTAACCCCTTACCCTTGCCATGTTACTGGACACCCTGATCCCCCAAACCCTTGCTCCACCGTGTAACCCTTTCCCTACCCTGATTAACCCCTGCTCTAACCCAGCCACACCCCCCCCCCCCCCCACTGTACACTTGCAGGGTATTCACCCTTGCATTGCTGTACAGTTCTGATATTATCCCCATTGTTAACCCTTTGTGTTTGTGGTCGGTTTACACCCCTGTGAGGCCACCATTAACCCTCGTCGTACCCCGTAGGGACAGTGAATAGTCAGGTGGGGTGGGTTACTGATATTTGTGTGTATGATGTATTATTGTAATGTATAGATAGTATGTGGGGTGGAATTTGGGATTGTGTAGTGTAGTTAGGCTTGTATTGTGTTTATTGTAGTACTGTTTCTGTACTGCGGTGTGTACGTCTATATGTATATATATTCATATCCATTAATCCATGAATATATATAGATATAACGTATTGCTAGACTGATATAATTGTATTGTGTAATAAATATTCCTTATTGTTCATAATGCAGTGTATGGTGTTTTTAGTAGTCGCCGCCGTAGTATAGTGATAGTAAGGCACTTGCAGCTAGCGTAGTGATTAGTGTAAAGCATAGCAAAGGTATTGTTATTATATAAAGGTATAAATGGGCGGAGTTATCAATAGACGGCTCCTCCCATTTATGAATATTAATTATCGATATTTGCATAAATGTTGGTGATTAATGTTCCCCCTTTACAGATGCCTACATAAATTAGACATATGGGGAATATTACATAAGTATTTTGTGAGGTATCACCATTCGTCTTAAAAGCAAAGAAATTCAAATTTAGAAAATAGTGAATTTTTCAACATTTTCCATAACGTTGGTATTTTATTTTTTTTATAAATAAAGGTAAAAGATATTGACTCAAATTTATCAATTGCATGAAGTGCAGTATGTCATCGCTTGGATAAGTAAAAGTGTTCCAGAATTATTCCCACATAAAGTGAAACAGATTTGCAAAATGTGGCCTGGTTCTTATGGTGAAAACTAGCTTGGTCTTGAAGGGGTTAACAGTCATACAGGGTCAATGGTAATCGAGAGCATAATAAAACTGTAAAGGATACACTTTTGGGTTCTGCATGAGCTGCTGCTTAGTGCCTTCTTGCTAGTTTGAGCTACATGCTATATGACTATTATTTGGTGACTGTGGCAATATTCATATGTACACTACATTACACTATATGAGCACTGAATAACATTTACACAGTTATTAAATATACTATTCATATGAGTACTATATAACGCAATGGGGGACTGTAATGATGCAATTCATAGACACTATATAAGATCATTCATATGGATGCTGAATGATGCCCCACCAGCATTTTATATGACCGAGTTTAGATGGTCACTGTTTGACTTTTTATATGGTGACTGTGCAACAATATAGCAGGGTCTATTCTAGGTTCTCTGGTGCCTGAGACGAAAAGTGAAATGGTTTCCCCAGCCCTACTAAAGACGTATTTGGATGGACATAACATTTACCACTACCATACAGGAGAAAACAGCACCAAATACCTCTTACATCCAGTGATGTCTCCTCTGATGTAGACCTTCTCTTTCTTCATCTTCTCTACTGAGAGCAGACAGCCATGATGAGCTCTTTCAACCACATCTTGTCTGCAGAGTTTGCCAAACAGACATCTTAGATTCTTCGCTTTTTGATCATTCTCCTCCTCCTTCTCCTGGAGCCCCAACAGTGTTATCCTGCTGCTACCCCAATTACTGTGCCCACTGTGCTCCCCACTGCCCCCAAATACTAGACTGCAGAAATAACAATACCATACAGGTAGTCCCCTCATAGTAATAGTGCACCAATAGTAGTAATTCTCTCCTAGAGTGCCCTCATTGGTAACAGTGCCCCCAGCAGTGATAATGGTTTTTAAGAGTGCCCCCATTAGTAGCAATGCCTTCAATATTGTGCCCAATAGTAATGCCCCCACAGTATCCCCAGCAGTAATAATGCTATATGTAATGTCACTATAGTCGCAACCAGTATTTATAATGCCCCCGGCAGTGCCTCCTGTAGTTCTAAAGCTCCCTGCAGTTATAACTCCCCTGTAGTGCCCCTGTATTATAATGCCCCTGTAGTGCCAGTATATATATAATGTCCCCCCGTAGTGTCACTATATAAGGGTCCTCCATTGTCCTCCTCCCCCATAGTGACAGTATATAATGCGCCTCCACTTCCCTGTAGTGCCAGGATATAATGGCCCTCCTTACTGCCAGGTATATATAATGCGCCATCCCCTCCCTGTATTTTTCCTAGTACTGCTGATGTTTAGTATTAAAAAAAAAAAAACTCACTCCCATCCCACACTGCCATCTGTGATTCAGGCAGTCACGATGACATCACCATGACTTGCTGTGTTGGGTCTGGTGCAATGATGTAATCATGTGAGACCCAGCGCAGGAGGTCACGCTGATTTCGTTGTAATCTCCTGCGATGTTCTACTGCCTCATAAGCTTCAGCCCTAGCAGCTGGAGGACTTTGAAACCAAACTGCCCGAGGCTCCCATAAACTGCACCCCCCCCCCAGAGGCAGGTTGGTTGCCCCCTGAGGTGAGATGCTCATCTCGCCTCATGACAGATGCAGCCCTAGGTGGTAGATAACATATCTATTAGCTAAAAGTACTATTCTTTTGGGCACTATATAACACTATGGCTATGAATTGCACTTCATCTCTATTTTATGAGGCACTTTAAAATTACAATGTATGAATTTATATAGTGACTGTAACAGTATTCATATTGACACTGCATTATATTGTCTATATGGGCACTATATAACATACCTGTTTGCTAACAGATATTCATTTGGGCACTCTATAACCGTATTCATATCGGCACTGAATGGCACGTCATCTGTATTCTACAGGACACAGTTTTTATATGATGTGACTTTTATATGGTGTCTATTCATATATACACTGAAATATATTACCTATGTGGCACATTTAACATACTTACAGCCAGGTCCATAAATATTAGGACATCAACAGAATTCTAAAATGTTTGGCTCTATACACCACCACAATGGATTTGAAATGAAACAAACAAGATGTGCTTTACTTGCAGACTGTCAGCTTTAATTTGAGGGTATTTACATCCAAATCAGGTGAACGGTGTAGGAATTACAACAGTTCGCATATGTGCCTCCCACTTGTTAAGGGTTCAAAAGTAATGGGACATAATAATAATCATAAATCAAACTTTCACTTTTTAATACTTGGTTGCAAATCCTTTGCAGTCAATTACAGCCTGAAGTCTGGAACGCATAGACATCACCAGACGCTGGGTTTCATCCCTGGTGATGCTCTGCCAGGCCTCTACTGCAACTGTCTTCAGTTCCTGCTTGTACTTGGGGCATTTTCCCTTCTGTTTTGTCTTCAGCAAGTGAAATGCATGCTCAATCGGATTCAGGTCAGGTGATTGACTTGGCCATTGCATAACATTCCACTTCTTTCCTTTAAAAAACTCTTTGGTTACTTTTGCAGTATGCACAGTATGTACTGTGAAGAGCCGTCCAATGAGTTCTGAAGCATTTGGCTGAATATGAGCAGATAATATTGCCCGAAACACTTCAGAATTCATCCTGCTGCTTTTGTCAGCAGCCACATCATCAATAAATACAAGAGAACCAGTTCCTTTGGCAGGCATACATGCCCACGTCATGACACTACCACCACCATGCTTCACTGATGAGGTGGTATGCTTAGGATCATGAGCAGTTCCTTTCCTTCTCCATACTCTTCTCTTCCCATCACTTTGGTACAAGTTGATCTTGGTCTCATCTGTCCATAGGATGTTGTTCCAGAACTGTGAAGGCTTTTTTAGATGTCGTTTGGCAAACTTTAATCTGGCCTTCCTGTTTTTGAGGCTCCCCAATGGTTTACATCTTGTGGTGAACCCTCTGTATTCACTCTGGTGAAGTCTTCTCTTGATTGTTGACTTTGACACACATACACCTACCTCCTGGAGAGTGTTCTTGATCTGGCCAACTGTTGCGAAGGGTGTTTTCTTCACCAGGGAAAGAATTCTTCGGTCATCCACCACAGTTGTTTTTCGTGGTCTTCCGGGTCTTTTGGTGTTGCTGAGCTCACCGGTGCGTTCCTTCTTTTTAAGAATGTTCCAAACAGTTCTTTTGGCCACGCCTAATGTTTTTGCTATCTCTTTGATGGGTTTGTTTTGTTTTTTCAGCCTAATGATGGCTTGCTTCACTGATAGTGACAGCTCTTTGGATTTCATCTTGAGAGTTGAGAGCAACAATTCCAAATGCAAATAGTACACTTGAAATGAACTCTGGACCTTTTATCTGCTCATTGTAATTGGGATAATGAGGGAATAACACACACCTGGCCATGGAACAGCTGAGAAACCAATTGTCCCAATACTTTTGGTCCCTTAACAAGTGGGAGGCACATATGCAAACTGTTGTAATTCCTATACCGTTCAACTGATTTGGATGTAAATACCCTCAAATTAAATCTGACAGTCTGAAGTTAAAGCACATCTTGTTCGTTTCATTTAAAATCCATTGTGGTGGTGTATAGAGCCAAATATGTTAGAATTGTGTTGATGTCCCAATATTTATGGACCTGGCTGTATATGTTCACTAGATAACATATATATATATATATATATATATATATACAGTACAGACCAAAAGTTTGGACACACCTTCTCATTCAAAGAGTTTTCTTTATTTTCATGACTATGAAATTGTAGATTCACACTGAAGGCATCAAAACTATGAATTAACACATGTGGAATTATATACATAACAAACAAGTGTGAAACAACAAAAAATATGTCATATTCTAGGTTCTTCAAAGTAGCCACCTTTTGCTTTGATTACTGCTTTGCACACTCTTGGCATTCTCTTGATGAGCTTCAAGAGGTAGTCCCCTGAAATGGTTTTCACTTCACAGGTGTGCCCTGTCAGGTTTAATAAGTGGGATTTCTTGCCTTATAAATGGGGTTGGGACCATCAGTGGCGTTGAGGAGAAGCCAGGTGGATACACAGCTGATAGTCCTACTGAATAGACTGTTAGAATTTGTAATATGGCAAGAAAAAAGCAGCTAAGTAAAGAAAAACAAGTGGCCATCATTCCTTTAAGAAATGAAGGTCAGTCAGTCAGCCGAAAAATTGGGAAAACTTTGAAAGTAAGGGCTATTTGACCATGAAGGAGAGTGATGGGGTGCTGCGCCAGATGACCTGGCCTCCACAGTCACCGGACCTGAACCCAATCGAGATGGTTTGGGGTGAGCTGGACCGCAGAGTGAAGGCAAAAGGGCCAACAAGTGCTAAGCATCTCTGGGAACTCCTTCAAGACTGTTGGAAGACCATTTCAGGGGACTACCTCTTGAAGCTCATCAAGAGAATGCCAAGAGTGTGCAAAGCAGTAATTAAAGCAAAAGGTGGCTACTTTGAAGAACCTAGAATATTACATATTTTCAGTTGTTTCACACTTGTTTGTTATGTATATAATTCCACATGTGTTAATTCATAGTTTTGATGCCTTCATAGTCATGAAAATAAAGAAAACTCTTTGAATGAGAAGGTGTGTCCAAACTTTTGGTCTGTAATGTATATATATATATATATATATATATATAAAAATATATATATATATATATATATATACAGTCCTGATCAAAAGTTTAAGACCACTTGAAAAATGGCAAAAAAATCATATTTAGCATGGCTGGATCTTAACAAGGTTCCAAGCAGAGCTTCAACATGCAACTAGAAGAAATGGGAGTGAGACAAAACATTTTTTGAGCATTCAATTTAATGAAAACAACGAATAAACTGAAACAGGCTGTTTTTCAGCTGATCAAAAGTTTAGGACCGTACCTCCAAAAAAAAATAAACCCCCCCCAAAACAGAAATCCAACTTCCAAACATGAACTCAGCAATGAGTAGCTCCGCTGTTATTGTTTATCACTTTCGGCATGCTTGATGCAAGCATTTCCATGAGGTGAATGAGAACATTTCTCCAAGTGGTGAAGACGGCCGCACGAAGGCCATCTACTGTCTGGAACTGTTGTACATTTTTGTAAACTTCCCTTGCCATCCATCCCCAAAGGTTCTCAATTGAATTTAGATCAGGGGAACACGCAGGATGGGCCAAAATAGTGATGTTATTCTCCTGGAAGAAGTCCCTTGTCCTGCGGGCATTGTGTACTGTAGCGTTGTCCTGTTGAAAAACCCAGTCATTACCACACAGACGAGGGCCCTCAGTCATGAGGAATGCTCTCTGCAACATCTGGACATAGTCAGCGGCCGTTTGACGCCCCTGCACTTCGGGAAGCTCCATTGTTCCACTGAAGGAAAAAGCACCCCAGACCATTATGGTGCCCCCTCCACTGTGGCGCATAGAAAACATCTCAGGTGGGATCTGCTTGTCATGCCAGTAACGTTGGAAACAATCAGGACCATCAAGGTTAAATTTTTTCTCATCAGAGAATAAAACTTTCTTCCACCTTTGAATGTCCCATGTTTGGTGCTCTCTTGCAAAGTCCAAACGAGCAGTTCTGTGGCGTTCAAGGAGACGAGGTCTTTGAAGACGTTTTTTGTTTTTGAAGCCCTTCAGTCTCAGATGCGGTCTGATGGTTATGGGGCTGCAGTCAGCACCAGTAAGGGCCTTAATTTGAGTCGAGGATCGTCCAGTGTCTTGACGGACAGCCAATTTGATCCTTCGGCTCAGTGTTGGTGAAATTTTTTTGGGTCTTCCACTTGACTTTTTTGTTCCACAACCCTCAGGATCATTTAAGAAATTCCAAATGACTGTTTTACTGCGTCCCACCTCAGCAGCGATGGCGCACTGTGAGAGACCCTGCTTATGCAGTTCAACAACCCGACCACGTTCAAAAAGGGGGGGAAGGGGTTTGCCTTTGCCATCACAACGTGTGACTACCTGACCGAAAATGACAATGAATCCACATCTTTGCACAGATTTGGCCTTTTAAAGGCATGTGGTCCTAAAATTTGGATGAGCAGAAAAACAGCCTGTTTCAGTTGAATCATTATTTTCAATTAATTGAATGCTCAAAAAATGTTTTGTCTCACTCTCATTTCTTCTTGTTGCATGTTGAAGCTCTACTTGGAACCTTGTTAAGATCCAACAATGTAAAATATGATTTTTTGCCATTTTTCAAGTGGTCTTAAACTTTTGATCAGGACTGTATATACCTCATGTGTATGCTATATACATTTATGTTTTCATGGACACTGTGGCAATTGTGTGAGCTGTGACTATTTGTATTACACTATTGGCACAGTTTGATATTATTATGGTCTGTAAATGTACTATTTACTGTATATGAGTGCTTTATGACACAATTTATATTTACTACTATAGTAATGATTACATACCTCCCAAATTTCAAAGAAAGGACAGAAGGACATTTTCGGTGCACACATTGGCAATTATTTATTACATGAAGACACACCTCTAACCCCGCTCAATTTCTCTGCAAATGGAGCCCCCCCGCCCCAAAAAAAATGCAGGTTGCAGAAAATAATATATATCACTGCAAGGTAAGGGCTCATACGGTCATATGTTTGGTTCGCATCCAATCTGCATTTTTTTTTATCGGATCCGTACCCAATAACCCATTAACAGTGTCCAGCCTGTTTTGGGCCTTACTGACCAAGCGGTTTTCTTCCTTTTTTCATCGTCGCGTTCCAAGAGCTATAACTTTTTTATTTTCCTGTCTATATAGCTTTATTAGGGCTTGTTTTTTGCAGGACAAGTTGTAGTTTTTAATGGTGCCATTTTGGAACACACATAACTTTCTGATTAATTTTTATTAACTCTTTAATGGAGGGAGATGGGTAAAACTGCAATACTGCCACTGCGTTTTTGCATAAAAAATTTGACAGCATTTATTTTTCAGTATAAATAACATAATATCTTTATTCTCTGGGTCGGTATGATTACAGTGATTTATGTTTTACAACTTTTTTTAAAAAAAAGAAAAAAATGTTTTTGCATTGCCTCTTCCCAAGACCCATAACTTTTTTATTTTTCTTTCTATGGAGTTGTGTGAGGGCTTGATTTTTGCAGGACAACTTGTATTTTTTATTGGTATCATTTTGGAGTAAATGACACTTTTTGATCGCATGTTATTAAGTTTTTCCGGTGGCAACTAAAAATAAATTAGCAATTCTTTATTTTTCTTATTTTATTTTTTTACCGTTCACTGTACTGGATAATTTACATGATATTTATGTAGTCCGGGTCGTTACAGATGCAGCAATATCAAACATATGGGGGAGATTTTTTTTGCATTGAAAAGCGTATTTTCTATGGAAAAAAAAAACGTCTTTTTTTTTATGGGATTTATGAATAAATGTGCTTTTTTAACTTTTTTTTTACCACTTAGCAGATTTTTGATTGATTTTAAAATGCAATGCACTATCCCTATAGTGCATTGCATTTTAATGTCAGTGCTATTCTGACATTGACCAGCAGGCTGTGCCAGAGAGGCGCAGCCTGCTGGAAATTACTTAAGGCTGGTCTGGGGCCTACATCAGATGCCTGCCAGCCTTCACACACATCGGCACTCCACGATTGCATTTGCGGGGTGCTGATGGGAGACAGAGGGAGTCCGCTACCTCTGTCAACACTTTACATGCGGCAGGCACAATTGCCCATGGCATGTAAAGTGTTAAACATCCCGGATCGGCACTCCTGCTGGTCCAGGCTGTTAGAGCAGGGCCACGACTCTCATGTGAGAGCCGGGCCCCCGCTGCACAGGGGACTTGTGTAGCGCTTAGACTATCCCGCCATTAAAAAAAAAGCGTCGGCCCAGACTAAGGCGCCCATAAAAAGGCGTATGGGTGGGCACTAAGGGGTTCATTTCAATGGTGTAGCAATAGATGTGGACAGCACACCATATGCTAGCTGTAAGCCGTGTACCGGGGTGGGCTCCTAGGATACAGCGAAGTCACGAACGAGGAAAGCAACCCCAACACCAGCTTTTGTCAAAACAGAATTTTACTTAAACGTGGCAATGAACATAACCACAAATGCCGGGTGAAGGGAATCCATCTTGTGTCATTTTAACTTGCTAAAACCTATCTTCTTGTTCTGGTATTTGCTTGTACACGGTTTCTATTTCTCGAGAAATAGAAACTTATCTGCTTGGCCCCATGCCTAGATGTCTTGACCAAAAATGGAATTTCCAGATTGTGCCTTGTTTGTCCATGGGGTAGAACGTGTTACTATATGATAGGTTAATACAGGGGAATAGCCCCCCTTTATAATGTTGTGCACATTCACAATAAACCTTAGAGCATTCACTCAGTACATCTGTGTTGTGTATGATTATTTCTCTACTGAGTGAAGCGCTCTCCTGACGTCAGAACAAGACTCAAACCAAGCCGATACTAGAAGTTCAGTACCAGGGGTACCAAGTGGGACGGAGATTTCCTATCAGTTTGGTGGCTCGTCCGGGATCGAGAAGGTCATCATCGGGTCCGGTAGGAAAGACATCTGTTATTGTCCTCTGGCCGATCCGAGGACCACGTCTCGATCTAGTAAGTAGAACCCAAAATTTCTAGTATAACCACTGTATCAGGGATACAGGGAACAGACTCCGGGAGTCTGGGGAGAAGTGACCAGGGGACTCCGGGAGTCCGCCGTGTGGATCACTCCGAGAAAATTTAGTGCACTAGAAAATATTGTCTCAGGGAGACAAGGACGGAGCTTGTTTTGACTCTTTTTAAATAGTTTAGAGTATAAGAATATTAGAGTTGATATAAGGATACTGATGTCCGGGTGGTAAGTGTACGGACTGAAGTTGACTATTTTCATAGAGTTATAAGGACATTGTATTGTTGTTTTACTGTGTTGTGGAGGTCCGCAAGACGCCCCACCCCTCCGGCTAGGAGCAATCTGCTGACCCGGAGATAGGTGAACGCAAGTGGTGGACCAAAACAACAAATTATAAGTTTGTTGAAACTCTCTGATATTTTATGATCAGACCTGAGTCCTTCATCTAGTTGACAGGAATTGTCTGAGCTTTTACGGTTCAGTACAGCCAGTCCTAGAGAAGTGGCATCATTAAAATATCAGACGGAATGGGGGCACAAGGGTCAAAAACAGATTACCCCAAACCTGAGTGTCATGACCGGCGTCACGCAAAAGGGAGGGAAATGGGAAGGCCCTGTCCAAGGGAGAGGGAAAGGTGGTGACCCCTGACTCACCTTGAGGCTGGCACCTGACTGCCCTGACGTCCCTAGATGGGTTCCTCCCCCATACGCCGATCACGTGCCTAAACCCTGGCTTTCCCTAAGATGAGCCCTACGTAGTGAACAGGGCGGTGGGATCACTAGTCCGCACCACTGACACTAAAGGAAAACACCAAGGAGAGGACAGACAATACAGACAAAACATATAATCCCAGGTGGGTGACAACAGCAGACAACAAAAGCCCAACAGGGATCCGGAGGGTAACGCTCTGGAACAACAACCAGAGTTCACAGCTACTCAGCTCCAGTGGGTCCGTATAGAAGTCCAGGCAGGAAGCTCTATATCTGGCAACCAGAGAAGTGGGAGAGGGGAATATAAGGAGGTTGGGAGTGCTGGACAAGAAACAGCTGAGGAGAAGAAGCTACGGATCCCTGAGTGAGCCAAAAAGGGTTACAAGGCAAACCCAGAAAGCTACCATTAAGAAACAGCACTATCTTTATACATAGAGCGCGCAGCCATCCGCTGCGACTTCCTGACCCCGGGAATAACAGAGTCAGACGTGGCTCTTGACACCCTCGTGACAGTACCCCCCTTTCCACGAGGGGCCTCCGGACACTCAGGACTATGTCTCTCAGGATGAGAGGCATGAAAAGCCCGAACTAACCTGTCGGCGTTTACCTCAGACGCTGGAACCCACATTCTTTCCTCGGGACCGTAACCCCTCCAATGCACCAGATATTGAAGAGAGCGGCGGACCCGACGAGAATCAACAATTTTGGATATTTGAAACTCTAGATTACCATCCACAATAACAGGAGGGGGTGGCAGCGGTGATGGTTCTAGAGGTGGAACATACTTTTTGAGTAACGACTTATGGAAGATGTTATGAATTTTAAAAGTCTGAGGTAGCTCCAGGCGAAAAGCCACGGGGTTAATGATGGCCACTATTTTGTAAGGACCAATGAACCTAGGACCTAGTTTCCAAGAGGGAGCCTTTAATTTAATATTCCTAGTAGATAACCACACATAGTCATTCACACCTAGGTCCGGACCTAGCGACCGTTTCTTATCAGCCATGCATTTATATTTACCTCCCATATTTTTCAAATTAGCTTGCACTTTCTGCCATACAGATGAAAGATATGACGAAAACCGTTCCTCTTCGGGAACCCCAGAAGACCCCCCCTCTTTGAAAGTACAGAATTGGGGATGAAAACCATATGCACAAAGAAACGAGATAATGCATCTGCCTTGGTATTTTTTGCCCCAGGATGATAGGTAATAAAAAAGTTAAACCTGGTAAAAAATAGCGACCACCTAGCTTGTCTAGGGGTGAGACGCTTAGCTGATTCGAGGTACAGAAGGTTATTGTGGTCTGTAATCACTGTGACGGGGTGGATTGCCCCCTCTAAAAAGTGACGCCATTCTTCAAACGCTAGTTTAATAGCTAATAGTTCCCTATTGCCAATATCATAGTTCTTCTCCGCTGCAGATAGTTTTTTAGAAAAGAAAGCACAAGGACGCCATTTGCCAGGAGACGGACCCTGAGACAGTACAGCCCCCACTCCCACCTCTGACGCATCTACTTCAACAATAAAAGGCTGGGAGACATCCGGTTGGATTAGTACAGGTGCCGAGGTAAACCTCTCTTTTAGAGAGGAAAAAGCAATTTTAGCGGCGTCAGACCATTTAGAAAAATCAGTCCCCTTCCTAGTCATTGGATAAATGTGTACTCTGCACACCTGGGATCCAGTGTGGGTGCCTGTGAGAGTGGTTTAGACAGTATAAGTTAAATCCACGGCACTCCAAAAGTTTTTTTGCAAGATAAATTATCGCATTTAATTCTTAATAAACAGAATGTTATTAATGTACATCCAGTGCAATTCATTTACATATAGTAAGTATTATGCCATATCAGATAGATAATTCCCGAATGTTTCGGTCTGTGCGACCTTCTTCAGCGGGTTCTAAAGAGATATATAACATGCATATAATGTAATCACACAAGTTTTTTTGAGAATAACAGACATTTGTTGAAAATAAGAAAAAATGAGAGAAAGAGCGTTTTACAGAGGTTTTTTGTCCTAATAGTGGTTCTAAAAAAGACAAAGAGTGTAAAAAGACACAGGGTGAGGGTTAAAAAGCGAGAACCCCAGCTTCCACTGGAGTGGGGGATGCAATCTATTTGATACCATGGTAAGAATAATTCCAGAGACGTCATTTGGCTATATGGTATAGATCTGTATCATCAATAGTATAATCATTCCATTGCCGGATATGGAGGATAAGGTAGATGGGAGTCCTTACATACCTGTAGGCAGGGTGAATAGGCGTGCGCTGGATGTGGGCTGCATATGGATCTGGCGCCCTTTTTAAAGTGGCTGGTCGTGTGGGGCGGCGCTCGGAAATGACGCACTGGCGTCTTGTGTCTATGTTGAGTGAACGCACGAGCCGGGAGTAAGCGATCCGGCGGGGCGCTCAGTGATGACGTAGTCACGTCACTGCATCAGGGAGCGAGAGTACGCTATGTCCCGGGTGATCCGGGAGGAGGTGCGTGCGTCATGACGTCGAGCGCGCGCGCGCATGCGCATTCTGCCTCTAGGTGCGGTGTGGGCAAAGATGTGGGCAAAACCATAAGTAAGATGCCAGAGAGGGGGAAGAAGTCACGGAAAAGGGGCCATTCACATGGGGGTGATATAATCATGGTGTAAGGGAAGGAAGGGTAAAGAGACAAGATAAGAAAGGTTTATAATTACAATTCTGCGATGGTTTGATAACCTATACATTTTGGTCATCACTCAGCATGATAATTACAACTCTGCAGTAATTAGGTAATATGTACATTAGGTCAAAGTTCAGCAAATACACAATAGATCAGCAAATACACTAGAGAATAGGTCAGAGTGATAAGGTATATAAGTATATAAAGAAAGGAGAATACCAAAATGAGTAGTAACAAATTGGAGATGGATAATTGATGAGATATAGAATGTTAGTATTGTTAAGGTAAAATACAGGAATACAGGAAAACTGCTAGCATGGGATGAGAAGGGAAAGGAAGGGGAGGGAAAGGAAGGGGAGGGAAAGGGAGGGGAAGGGGGGGGAGGGATATTATTCTCACCCATGTTCGCCTAGTCCCCATCAACGAGTCTAGAACAGAGAAATAAAGAATAAATTATCATCATAATAGTATATGAAAGTCACATTCCCTATTCAGACCTTTCGGTTCAAGTGTGTCCAGTTTGTGAATCCAATATGATTCCCTTTGTTGTAGGAGTGCAATCCTGTTACCCCCGCGTCTTGGTTGGTGTACCTGTTCGATAACCTGGAACCGGAGTTGTGCGATTTGATGTTTATGTTTTTCAAAATGTGCCGGTAGAGGTAAAAGGAGTTGCTTGGTCCGTATTGTGGATTTGTGTTTACATATGCGATCACGGATGTGTTGGGTGGTTTCCGCGACGTAAACTAGGCCGCACGGACATTTGATAATGTAAACAACAAAGGATGAGTCACATGTGAAATAATCCTTGATATGGAACTGTTTACCTGTTCGTGGATGTGTGATCAAATCGCCTTTCAAAATGTTAGAGCATTGACCACAATGCAGGCATGGGAAGGTTCCATATTTAGGATTTTGCAAAAAACTTTGTTTCGGGATCTTTTGGATCCCACCGAAGTCCGCCCGGATGAGTTTGTCTCTTATGTTGGGTCCTCTTTTGTAGCACGTCCCTTCCTAGTCATGTCAGTAAGGGGTTTGACAATCACCGAATAATTTTTTATGAACTTTCTGTAGAAATTTGCGAAGCCCAAGAACCGTTGCAGTGCTTTGAGGTTCTCAGGAAGATCCCAATCTAAAATTGCCTGGACCTTCCTAGGATCCATACGGAAACCTGAAGCAGATAATAAATAACCTAGGAACTGTATTTCCTGAACGGCGAAGACACACTTTTCAATTTTCGCATATAATTTATTCGTCCGTAGGACCTGCAGTACCTGTCTGACATGCACCTCGTGTTTTCAGATCAGACGAATAAATTTTAATATCATCTAGGTATATCACCACAAACCTGCCGATAAGATGACTAAAAATGTCATTAACGAAATGTTGGAAGACAGCAGGAGCATTGGTCAGACCGAAAGGCATGACTAGATTTTCATAATGCCCCTCAGGGGTGTTAAAAGCTGTCTTCCACTCATCCCCTTCCTTGATACGAATCAGATTGTAGGCCCCCCTAAGATCAAGTTTGGAGAACCACCTAGCACCCGCAATCTGATTAAACAGGTCAGGAATGAGAGGAAGAGGGTAAGGGTCTCGGATGGTTATCCGGTTTAGTTCGCGGAAATCTAGGCAAGGACGCAGGCCCCCATCTTTCTTTTTAACAAAGAAAAACCCTGCAGCCACGGGTGAAGAAGAGGGTCTGATGTGTCCCTTAGCCAAGCTCTCAGAGATATAATCTTTCATGGCTTGTCTCTCCGGACCCGAAAGATTATATAACCTGGTCTTGGGTAATTTTGCACCGGGAATCAGATTAACCGGGCAATCATAAGGACGGTGAGGTGGTAACTTCTGACAACCCTTTTCAGAAAAAAAGGTCCTCAAAGTCCGAAACAAATTTCGGTAGAGTAGCTATGGAGGCGACTAAGCAATTGCTATTTAAGCAATTTTCTCTGCAATGCTCACTCCACTCCAATATCTCCCTGGCCTGCCAATCCACCACTGGATTGTGCGCTACCAACCAAGGAAGACCCAATACCACAGGAGTGGGAAGCCCCTCCAGAACATAACATGAAAGACACTCGTTATGGTGGTCCCCTACCCGAAGGTGTAAGTTATGGACAATGTGAGTGAGGTTTCTCTGAGACAGAGGAGCAGAATCAATAGCGAATATGGGAATAGGTCTCTGTAGCGTACAGAGAGACAAACCCATAGTGTGGGCAAAATGGGCATCTATCAAATTTACTCCTGCTCCACTGTCTAGAAAGAAAGAAATAGTCTCCGTCTTAACACCAAAAACAACAACCGCTGGCAACACAAATTGAGATGTTCGTATGGAGGAAACATATACCCCCCGGCTGACATACTCCACACAGCCTGGGGTTAGTAGTTTTCCGACGGTCTCTTGTTTTTGGGAAAGGAAGGACAGACATTAATGAAATGACCCCTCCCCCCACAGAAAAAACAAACCCCACGCCTACGGCGAGCCTCAGGAGGACGGACCTGACGAGTAGTTCCTCCTAGCTGCATAGGCTCGTCTAAGTCTGTACAGACTAACTGCTGCTTGGGAGGGGTTACCAATTGCTCAGGATTTTTCAATCTGTCCCTCAGCCGTCTATCTATTCTGATAGAAAGGGACATAACAGCATCAAGGGAAAAGGGAGTCTCATACAGCGCAAGCGCATCCTTAATCCTTTCAGATAACCCAGAGCAGAACTGACTCCTGAGAGCCGGGTTGTTCCACTGGGTATCCGTAGCCCAGCAATACTCCTCTGCTGGCCGCTCTCCCTGTAGGAGTCTCCGTAATTTTGATTCAGCCAGAGCGACTCGGTCAGGGTCATCATATATGAGACCCAAAGCCCCAAAAAATTCATCCACTGACCGGAGAGCCTGGGAATCAGTGGGTAAAGAGAACGCCCAGGACTGCGGGTCCCCCTGAAGCAGGGAAATAACAATCCCCACCCGCTGTTCTTCATTACCAGAGGAGTAAGGGAGCAGCTTAAAATATAACTTACAGGCCTCACGGAACGTCACAAATTTGTCCCTTCCCCCAGAAAATCTGTCAGGAAGAACAACCTTGGGTTCCGCAACAACCTGGTTACCCGTAGCAACTGCTGGGCTTGCGGTCTGTTGCAATTGCTGCTGTTGCTGGAGGACCGACGCCTTCAATCCTGCCACCTCCAAAGACAGGCCTTGAAGTTGTTTTGTCAAAGCATCAATTGGATCCATACTAGATTCTAAATAGGCAGAAAAAGAAAAAAGTATTTATTTATTTATTTTTAGGCAGGAAGCTCTATATCTGGCAACCAGAGAAGTGGGAGAGGGGAATATAAGGAGGTTGGGATTGCTGGACAAGGAACAGCTGAGGAGAAGGAGCTACGGATCCCTGAGTGAGCCAAAAAGAGTTACAAGGCAAACCCAGAAAGCTACCATTAAGAAACAGCACTATCTTTATACATAGAGCGCGCAGCCACCCGCTGCGACTTCCTGACCCCGGGTATAACGGAGTCAGACGTGGCTCTTGACACCCTCGTGACACTGAGACGGGAGAAACATGTAAAGTTTACGTCGCACGGTGTAGCCCTACAAATTATTTCTTAGTTAACCCATGGGTAGATGTAACAGATCCGCTTCCGTTAATGGACGCTTCCTAGCTTGCGCCGAGGACCACAAGCACCGCACTTGACACCACAACCACCGCAGACTCCACAACCGCCGTAGCTTAACTGGAGACGCGCCATCTTCCTTCCACCCTGAATGAACCTCCAGCATTCAGGACCGTGTGGGAAAGATCTCTCCTCCAGGGAATATGCAGAGCATAGCAATCCCCAGCGTGATGCAGCAATTCCCTCCAATAACGAGACAAGGCTGCGTTTTGAAGGGTTAGAAAAAACATGAACTGAACAGAACTCTTCATTGAGGGCTACCCGCCCGTATTTATGCAGGTCCCCACAATGCATCATGGTTTCCTCCTCTCTGCCCTGGAGACACCCGAAGTGCAATTCAATTATCTCCCAGGACAAAGGGAGATCACCAATACACATGTGGGAACAATAGGAGAGGAATCACCACCCAAATACACAAAATCCTCCCTTCTGTCTGGGATATAATTATGGATTAACATAACTATCACAGACAGTAAAAATACAGTTTTTAAACATACACTGTAACTTTAAAACCATACATTCCATCTCCATACAAATTACATATTTAAACTCAGCATACATCAAACATAAACACTTCCAAAAATCACACAAATCCCTCCAGCGGATCAAAAGTTTAGTGGAAGTCCTTTATGACCGACCGCAAGCACAATTTCCTGCCCAAAACAGTTCCATAGATTTGGGCTGTGCGGTCGGTCAATTTCATGCAGAAAAACGACTAAGTCCCATCTTCGAACGGGACTTAGTCTCTGGAGCTGAAAGTTCAGTATGGAAGAAGGTAATATGTCCCGGGGCCATAGTCGTAGGGCAGGAGGCTAGCCATAAGTCCTCTACAATGCCCAGTGGCAAATGGCAGTTTGTCACACATCTCCCCATTGGGGGGAAGACTAACCAGGCACCTGACCTTCTGTCGGTCAGTGCCTCCGTTAGTCGATCCACCAACCCACAGTAACCAGATGCCCGAGTAGCCCACCCACAACAAACAGGTACAAGGGTGACCCACCCACAAGAAACAGTTACTGCACCTGGGTATTTTGCTGTGGTGATGGGGCAACATGCTGTGGGGACTTGAGGGAGGGCAGAGGCCGACTGCACTCTGCCCAGCTGCCAGCTCTTCTGCTGGGGTGCTGAGACCATAGTCCGGCTCAGTAGCCAGAGGAACATGGGAGTCAGCAGGGATTAACATCGCCTCTGTTAACCCTGAGGCCACGTTAGGAGTTAACTGGGGAGGGGATTTTGTACTTACCCCCTCCTCCTGTTTTCCTGGTGAGGGTAGTGGGGGATCTGGACAGGCTGTCCAGCATCCCGGTAGGTCAGGCGCAGAGACCACGGTCCCATCTGCGCCGTCTGGGCAATTGGTGTCTCCCCTTGTTAGGGTAAGCTGCCGCTGGGGAGAGAGGGTGCTGCGCTCCTCTCCCTGAAACACAGGCTGCCGCTGGGGAGGAAGGACGACACCTTCAGCTCCCTGGGGTACACACTGCCGCTGGGGGGGAAGGACGACACCTTCGGCCCCCTGGGGTACACACTGCCGCTGGGGAAGAAGGAGGGCACCTTCAGCTCCTTGTAACACCCACTGCCGCTGGGGAGGAAGGACGACACCTTCAGCTCCCTGGAGTTCACACTGCCGCTGGGGGGGAAGGACGACACCTTCGGCCCCCTGGGGTACACACTGCCGCTGGGGGGGAAGGACGACACCTTCGGCCCCCTGGGGTACACACTGCCGCTGGGGGGGAAGGACGACACCTTCGGCCCCCTGGGGTACACACTGCCGCTGGGGGGGAAGGACGACACCTTCGGCCCCCTGGGGTTCACACTGCCGCTGGGGGGGAAGGACGACACCTTCGGCCCCCTGGGGTACACACTGCCGCTGGGGGGAAGGACGACACCTTTGGCCCCCTGGGGTACACACTGCTGCTGGGGGGGAAGGACGACAGCTTCGGCCCCCTGGGGTTCACACTGCCGCTGGGGGGGAAGGACGACACCTTCGGCCCCCTGGGGTACACACTGCCGCTGGGGGGGAAGGACGACACCTTCGGCCCCCTGGGGTACACACTGCCGATGGGGGGGAAGGACGACACCTTCGGCCCCCTGGGGTGCACACTGCCGCTGGGGGGGAAGGACGACACCTTCGCCCCCCTGGGGTACACACTGCCGCTGGGGGGGGGGGTGACACCTTCGGCCCCCTGGGGTACACACTGCCGCTGGGGGGGAAGGACGACACCTTCGGCCCCCTGGGGTACACACTGCCGCTGGGGGGGAAGGACGACACCTTCGGCCCCCTGTAACTCACGTTTTTGCTGGGGCGCAGGGACGGAATACTTCGCTATCTCTGCCCGATATTCTGCTTCCTGCTGAAGATACTCCGCCAGTTCTCTCCTCACTTCCGGTACAAGTTCCTCTGTTAGGAGGGGCCCGTAGATAGCCAACCGCCTCTTCAGTATAGCGTCAAACCGTACGTGACTATACCAATAGTCCAGTTTTGCTTGGTGTTCCCAGGATGCTGCTCCTCGCACTAGGGAAGCCATCCCACCGCTTGCCACCAATGTAACGGATCCGCTTCCGTTAATGGGCGCTTCCTAGCTTGCGCCGAGCATCACAAGCACCGCACTGGACACCACAAGCACCGCAGACTCCACAACCGCCGTAGCTTAACTGGAGCCGCGGCGTCTTCCTTCCACCCTGAATGAACTTCCAGCATTCAGGACCGTGTGGGAAAGATCTCTCCTCCAGGGAATATGCAGAGCATAGCAATCCCCAGCGTGATACAGCAATACCCTTCAAAACGCAGCCTCGTCTCGTTATTGGAGGGAATTGCTGTATCACGCTGGGTATTGCTATGCTCTGCATATTCCCTGGAGGAGAGATCTTTCCCACACGGTCCTGAATGCTGGAGGTTCATTCAGGGTGGAAGGAAGACGCCGCGGCTCCAGTTAAGCTACGGCGGTTGTGGAGTCTGCGGTGCTTGTGGTGTCCAGTGCGGTGCTTGTGATCCTCGGCGCAAGCTAGGAAGCGTCCATTAACGGAAGCGGATCCGTTACAGTAGATAACCTAGCTGGCTGGACTGAGTTCATGCAAGCTGCTAGCCCCTTTCCCAGGGACGGTGATTATAGCCCGTACCACATGGACATGATAAAGGGTCTTTGTCTGGGAGACAAAGAAGCATGGCCACATTTTGACCATGACCCGTCCTGGGATATGGATTTCATGACAAAAGGAGGGGAACAGTGGTTGGAGATAGCCCCACATTGGTATAATGTAGAACCAAATAAGAAGAAAGGGAAAGCTAATAAGACTCCAAAGGATGACAGTCAGTTACATAAAATGGAGAAGAAAAGAGTTAAAAGGCACACTAGAGAAGTCAAACCCACCACCTTATACTGTCCCGTCTGCCCCAGCACCCGATCTCACACTGAAACCTGTGCACACATACCCAAGTATACAGGAGGTGCAAGACGAAGAGATAGGTGCTACATTCACGCAGATCCATGAAGATCTAGAAAAAACAAAATACAGCCTAGCACAACAGAAAGATGCAGAACATAAGTACAACACACGCGGCAAAGGGGTAGACACCAAGGAGGAACAGGTAGAACACCCTTCATGTCAATAGGGGAACATTTGATGAAAAAACCCATGGACATCGAGGACCTTAATAAAATGATCAAACACTGCCCCAAACCCACAGTGGCGCCTTTAGGGACCATCACATATCTTAAAAAGGCTTGTAAGGGCAGAAATTGTATACAAGAAGATTTGAGGCTCATAATAGATGGTATCATAGGGACACACACTGCTTGGGATTGGGTTAAAGTTCCAACCATTTCTAAAATAGTGGATTCAAGTGTTGATGCCAGCCAATACATATGCAATACAGAAGAAGGAATGGAAAGGATATGGGCACAAGTTGATAGACATATGAATAAGGTATTCAAACAAAAATCATCTCTGCCTATTGCTGTAGCTTGTAAACAAAAACCCACAGAGTCTGTTACTGAGTTTTGGAAGAGATTCATGGACTGTTGGAGACTGGAGGCGGGACTCCCTACCCTCCAAAACGACAGCTTGATTATCTCTACATTCATTAACAATCTGTCGGACAAACTAGCCCTTACAGTAAAACAAAGTGTGTCTTCATGGACCTCGGATGATACTGTCACCTTTGAAAAACACCTTTATGAAAAGGAATCAGCAGGATGTTTTGAAGTGAGGAAAAACGCACCCACACATGCCTATGCCAACAACAGGGAAGGGGGCAGGGGAAGAAGAAGCGGGGGTCGTACTGGTTATAACCAGAACACACAGTGGCAACAGAGACCACCACGAGAACAGATACCCAATAATTGTTGTTATAACTGTGGGAAAGAAGGACATTGGGCAAGACAGTGTACACAACCCAGGAGAAACCAGGGCAGGCAGGATCAGGTACCAAACACCACTACACAGCCTTTTAACCCCCCCCCCCCCCCCCCCAACTAAGACCCCAACAGACAGGCCAACAGCCAAGATTGCCCATTGATTGGAATCAGCAACAACAATTATACTGATGCTGCCCGGAGGGAGGTACCCCGATTTTCACACAGGTCACCACACACTGGAAAGACACACCCATTATTCTACTGAGAGTTGGAGGAAGGAGAGTATGTTTTATGGAAGATAGCGGTGCAACCTCAAGTGTGTTAAGTAAGGATTTGTATAAAGGACCATTGAGAAAATCTGAGCCCTCTATGGGAATTAATGGGGTATTGAAAAAAACTTTCAAAACTGACTTATTACCACTCGAGACCATGGACAGGGAATACATCACAGATCATGTCTTCAGCATTATACCAGATTGCCCAGTCAGCCTGTTAGGGAGAGATTTGTTCATTAAGCTTAACTTACAAGTGACAGCCAAAAATCAGGGCATAAGAGTACACTCAGACCTCATTCCAATCTCTACACCCGTGCCACTGATTCTTGCAAACATACAGGACCACCCAGAACTTAACAACATTAACCCTGCATTATGGTCCTCAAATGAATATGACACGGGGCTCATAGATTGCACACCTTACAAAGCTACTGTGAAACCAGGTGTCATCTCAGTGTTCCAGAAACAATACCCGTTGTCCACAGAGAAAATTGAGGGCTTAAGGCCAATGATCAAGGAATTTTAAAAGAAGGGCATTTTAGAAGAGGTGATTTCGCCCTTCAGCGCCCCCATAAATCCTGTGGCAAAAGCAGATGGTTTGGTTCGCTTTGTGCAGGATTTAAGGGCCATCAACAGCATCATTGTGCCTATAGCCCCCTTTGTACCAGATGTCACTCAACTACTATCTGCCATCCCAGCAGACGCTGTTTGGTTCAGTGTGATAGATCTGAAAAATGCATTCTTTTCTATCCCAGTTGACAAGAAGACCAGACTACTTTTTGCTTTTTCCTTCGAGGGGCGACAACTAACCTGGGCAAGAATGCCACAGGGATATGCTGACTCACCTGTAGTGTTCAGCATCGTCCTCCAAATGACTTTAAAACCATGGCACCCCCCCCCCCAAGGTTCTGTGTTGTTGCAATATGTGGATGATTTACTGTTATGCAGTATGTCAGTGGAGGCCAACATTGAGGATGGTATATCACTGTTACAATGGTTGTTTGAATGTGGATACAAAGTGTCACTGGGGAAAATGCAATGGTATAAAAAGCAAGTTGAATACTTGGGATTTGTCCTCACAAAGGGAGAAAGGAGGATCAGTCCGGAGAGAGTCCAGTCTGTAGCGGGCCTGGTCACCCCGCACTCCAAGAAGGAAATGCTGTCCTTCCTTGGAATGATTAACTATTGCAGACAATGGATCCCCGACTGTTCTTACTATGACAATGTCTTGAGGACAAACTAGATTTAATAAGATGGTCTTCAGAAATGTACAATGCATTTGATTATTTGAAATGTTCATTAATGTCAAGTCTAGGATTGGGCCTCCCTGACTACAAACTGCCCTTCCACATGTTTGCACGACAAAGTTGTAAAACCATGGCGGGCGTACTGACACAAGAACATGGAGGCAAGTTGCGCCCATGTGCATTTTTCTCGAAGGTAATGCCCACCTCTGTCCAAGGGATGCCGGCATGTCTGCGTTCTCTTGCAGCCTGTGCTATGATGGTAGAGTTGGCAACTCCTTTCACAATGGAACATTACACCATTTTGCAAACCTCTCATGATGTTGTAGGCCTACTCAAGGGCATCCACACTCAACACATGTCTGCACAAAGGCTTTCAGGATATGAGGTAATACTGCTCAGTGACCCCTCACTCGAAATCAAGTATGCTTCCCACATCTCAGGTCCAGCACCAATACTGAATGCTCCCTTAGGCCTTAAAGGACAGGAAGATTTCCTCGCAGACACACATGACTGTTTACAGGTCCTAGAACATGAAACTTCTCCAAGACATGACTTATCATCTACACCTATTGTAGGAGCTCCAGAGGTTTTTGTGGACGGGTCATGCACCAGACCAAATGATACCAGATACTGTACGGGTTACGCCATTGTCATGCTCCCAGATGTCGTCCTAGAGGCTAAACCCATAAAGTTTCAGTCTGCACAGGCAGCTGAACTCATCGCCCTTACTAGGGCATGTATTCTACATGCTAACAAACTTGTCACCATCTATACTGATAGTAGGTACGCACATGGAGTAGTGTGGGACCATGGCATGATTTGGCAGAGGAGAGGATTCACGGCAGCAGATGGTAAGCGCATCTCACACTCACAGTTGGTCACAGATCTACTTGAAGCCATCAGAATACCCTCACAATTAGCAATTGTCCACTGCAAGGCACACACCAATGGCAAGGATCATGTCTCACAGGGCAATGCGCTGGCAGATAAGGTGGCAAAACGAGTGGCCAAATGCAACCCCACAGGTCCGTGTAACCATTGGGAGATGCCATGTCAGGCACCTCCAACCCCTGAGATGTCACAAATGCTTACTGATCTTCAAAGGTATGCCACTGAACATGAACGGCAAGACTGGTGTTATCCAGTATTGCAGAAAAATCCTAAGACAGGATTAGTCTGCAAAGAGGAGAAGCCATGCATTCCCCAACACAGTGCTTCCATCTTTATAGCACATTTCCATGGAGTAGGACATAACAGCATACAAACAACTCGGTCATTATTGAGTCAAAATATTTACATTACTGACATCAAAAAGTTAGTAACAGAATATGTACACAGGTGCATTACATGTTTGAGGAACAACCCCAACAACCCCTTGAAGGTAGTAAATCAACACCTTGACTATCCCAGTACTCCATTCACCCACCTACAGGTAGATTTCACACATATTCCCAAGACTCATGGTAGACAGGAATATGCCTTGGTGATTGTTGATATGTTCTACAGTTGGCCTGAAGTATTCCCCACCAAATCAGAGGATGCAAAAACAACAGCAAGAATAATTACTCAACCAATTATGCCTAGGTGGGGATGCCCTCTCATGATTGAATCTGACCAAGGCCCAGCATTCACTTCTAAACTCAACAAGGAAATTGCTAAATTACTACAGATAAAATGGAAATTTCACATTCCATATTACCCACAGAGCTCAGGAATTGTGGAACGCATGAACAGGACAATCAAAGATAAATTGAGGAAGGCCACTGCAGGTACCTTTGAAAAATGGAAAGAGATCCTACCCATAATACTTGCAGAAATAAGGATGACACCCAATAAGAAGTTAGGGTTATCACCATTTGAGATACTCATGAGGAGGCCTTTCCCCACCCCCTGGGCCAGATGCCCAATGATAGTGCAGGAAGGGGACCTTGATTTAATAAGGGAAGAATATGTCAACAGGTTGATACAGGTGCTTGATAAAACTGAGGAAAAAGTTGCTTGTAAGTCTCCCTCTCTTCCACAGGAACCCACCCACCCATACAGGGTGGGGGGTGAGGTGGTGATCAAAACACTGAAGAAAGGAAGAGCCCAAGGTGATTTCGTATATGGCCCACCTACTACCGTGGTCGCAGTAACTAGAACAGCCGCGCTGACTGAACAATCTCCAACGTGGATTCACGCCACCCGAGTGAAGCTGGTGAGAGCAAGAGAGGAGGCAGAAACGGAGGCAGACAGCCTTGGCCTTGAAAAAGAACCAGAGGTGCTAATGGGGGCAGACAGCCCTGACCTCCAACAGGATGGAATTCTTCCCCTGTTCTGGGAGATGGTCGAACGCACTGATTAAAGGGCTTCTGTCACCCCCCAAAACTCATTTTTCATTTTTGGGCATATTAAAATCCTTATTGGACGACTATTCCCAATATAGGGCTCTTACCTTGTTCTGTGGCTTCGTTTCATTAAAAATCAAGCTTTTAAAATATGCAAATGACTTCACTACCAGCAAGTAGGGCGTCTACTTGCTGGTAGCCACCGCATCCTCCTTTTAAAAAAACGCCCCCTCCTCCAGTTGATTGACAGGGCCAGCGAGCGCTCTCCTCCTCCGGCTGGCCCTGTCAGCATTTCAAATCCCGCGCCTGCGCCTTACGTGTCTTCATTCGGCGCAGGCGCTCTGAGAGAAGGACGCTCGCTTCCTCAGCACTCCCTCAGTGCGCCTGCGCCGATGACGTCACCTCTAAACCCGAAAAATCATCATTGCAGTAGCCTCAATGACCTTATTGACTTTACCAACTAATAGTATGGGAGAAGTAGCCATAACTAATAAGGGCGGCGTCATCACTTTCTGGTACAACTCATCTAATACCCACGTAGCTACCTATACTTTCTGTTTATGTGATATTATCACTTGCAATCATCTTCCTTTGGGTGCAGGAGATTACTCTGGCAGTGCTTCTCAGGCATATATTTGTGTTACAGGGGATCAGAGGCGGCTCTTCCATTAGGCCACTGCCTAAGGCCTCGTGCTGGTGGAGGCCTCGCTCTGGCTCCCACCCGACACCGCCACAAGTACTTGCGGCGGTGTCGGGTGGGAGCGTCCTTAGGTCAAAACATTCCAGGCCCCGAATGCTATTCCCCACCCCCCTTGTACTTGTCTGTCCACTAATCTGCTAGGCTGCTGCGCTGCGCGGTCATGAATTCAGTCACTTGACAGCGCAACCCAGTCGTGCAGTGCGTAATCCCGCGAGACCGGCGGCAGGTCACGGGTCTCGCAGGATTACGCGCCACAGGATGGGGTTGCGCTGTCAAGTGACTGAAGTTGAACTCATGCCCGCGCAGCAGCCTAGCAGATCAGCGGACAAGTACAAGGTGGGGGGGAAATTTCATAATATGAAGCAATGTGTGGGCAAATTTGTGAGGCAGTGTGGGGGGACAAATAATTACTTAATGGGGCACTGTGGGGGGACAAATTACTTAGTGGGGCACTGTGGGGGGAAAAATTACTTAATAGGGCACAGTGGCGGGGACAAATTACTTAATGGGGCACTGTGGGGGGACAAATTACTTAATGGGGGCAGTGTGGGGGGACAAATTACTTAATGGGGGAAGTGTGGGGGGACAAATTACTTAATGGGGGCAGTGTGGGGGGACAAATTACTTAATGGGGGCAGTGTGGGGGGACAAATTACTTAATGGGGGAAGTGTGGGGGGACAAATTACTTAATGGGGCAGTGTGGGGGGACAAATTACTTAATGGGGGCAGTGTGGGGGGACAAATTACTTAATGGGGGAAGTGTGGGGGGACAAATTACTTAATGGGGCACTGTGGGGGAACAAATTACTTAATGGGGGCAGTGTGGGGGGACAAATTACTTAATGGGGCAGTGGGGGGGCAAATTACTTAATGGGGCACTGTGGGGGGACAAATTACTTAATGGGGGCAGTGTGGGGGGCAAATTACTTAATGGGGGAAGTGTGGGGGACAAATAACTTAATGGGGGCAGTGTGGGGGGCAAATTACTTAATGGGGCACTGTGGGGGGACAAATTACTTAATGGGGGCAGTGTGGGGGGACAAATTACTTAATGGGGGCAGTGTGGGGGGACAAATTACTTAATGGGGGCAGTGTGGGGGGACAAATTACTTAATGGGGGAAGTGTGGGGGGACAAATTACTTAATGGGGCACTGTGGGGGACAAATTATTTAATGGGGGCAGTGTGGGGGGACAAATTACTTAATGGGGGAAGTGTGGGGGGACAAATTACTTAATGGGGGAAGTGTGGGGGGACAAATTACTTAATGGGGCACTGTGGGGGGACAAATTACTTAATGGGGGCAGTGTGGGGGGACAAATTACTTAATGGGGGCAGTGTGGGGGCAAATTACTTAATGGGGCACTGTGGGGGGACAAATTACTTAATGGGGGCAGTGTGGGGGGACAAATTACTTAATGGGGGAAGTGTGGGGGGACAAATTACTTAATGGGGGAAGTGTGGGGGGACAAATTACTTAATGGGGCACTGTGGGGGGACAAATTACTTAATGGGGGCAGTGTGGGGGGACAAATTACTTAATGGGGGCAGTGTGGGGGGACAAATTACTTAATGGGGGCAGTGTGGGGGGACAAATTACTTAATGGGGGCAGTGTGGGGGGACAAATTACTTAATGGGGGAAGTGTGGGGGGACAAATTACTTAATGGGGCACTGTGGGGGACAAATTATTTAATGGGGGCAGTGTGGGGGGACAAATTACTTAATGGGGCACTGTGGGGGACAAATTACTTAATGGGGGCAGTGTGGGGGGCAAATTACTTAATGGGGCACTGTGGGGGGACAAATTACTTAATGGGGGCAGTGTGGGGGGCAAATTACTTAATGGGGGAAGTGTGGGGGGACAAATTACTTAATGGGGGCAGTGTGGGGGCAAATTACTTAATGGGGCACTGTGGGGGGACAAATTACTTAATGGGGGCAGTGTGGGGGGACAAATTACTTAATGGGGGCAGTGTGGGGGGGCAAATTACTTAATGGGGCAGTGTGGGGGGACAAATTACTTAATGGGGGAAGTGTGGGGGGACAAATTACTTAATGGGGCACTGTGGGGGGACAAATTATTTAATGGGGGCAGTGTGGGGGGACAAATTACTTAATGGGGCACTGTGGGGGACAAATTACTTAATGGGGGCAGTGTGGGGGGACAAATTACTTAATGGGGGAAGTGTGGGGGGACAAATTACTTAATGGGGGAAGTGTGGGGGGACAAATTACTTAATGGGGGAAGTGTGGGGGGACAAATTACTTAATGGGGCACTGTGGGGGGACAAATTACTTAATGGGGGCAGTGTGGGGGACAAATTACTTAATGGGGGCAGTGTGGGGGCAAATTACTTAATGGGGGCAGTGTGGGGGGCAAATTACTTAATGGGGGCAGTGTGGGGGGACAAATTACTTAATGGGGGCAGTGTGGGGGGACAAATTACTTAATGGGGGCAGTGTGGGGGGACAAATTACTTAATGGGGGCAGTGTGGGGGGCAATTTACTTAATGGGAGCACTGTAGGGGGCAGTATTACTAATGAGAGCATTCTATTGGTGGGACTATGAGGAGTACTATTACTATGGGGGGCACTAATATTTCTTCAGGATAGTATTTGGGGGCACAGTGAGCAGCAGGATAACACTGTGGGGACTCCAGGTTGGGGGATGATGATAGAAATGTGAGGAAGCTAAGTGTGTCACACTCTGCAGAGACGAGGTGCGGCTGAGAGAAGTTGTACGGACCGAATGGAGAAGATGATGACAGAGAAGATCTACATCCGAGGAGACGTCACCTGGAGGCCCTGGATGTGACAAGTATGTGCTGCTGTATAGCAAGTACAGCACAATGCGGTGTGTGGGGGGAGGGTCGATTTAGAGAACTGGGCCAGGGTTAATGCAAAGTGTTAATATGCACTGTGAATATAAGCCCTGTACTGTGTTGTCACTGTGCATATTAACCCTTTACTGTGATGTCACTGCATATTAAAGGGGTACTCCGGGATAGGAAAATAAATCCCCTATCCAAAGGATAGGAGACAAGTGTCTGATCAGGGGGGTCTGGCCGTTGGGATCCCCCACGATCTCCTGTATGGTACTCCGGATCTCCTTGTGCCCAAAGCGGTGGTCAACAGCGGTGGTCAACACTCCCTCTCCATGTATCTATGGGAGAGCCGCAGAAACAACACTTGTGTATCTCCGAGTCCTCCATAGAGATACATGGAGGGGGAGTGTTGACCACACCACCGCTCCGTGCGGTGGTTGACACAGCTTATTTCTTGAGGATTGAGGCGGGGCGCCGTACAGGTGATCACGAGCATTCCAACAATCTTTGTGGGGGCCTCATGTTCGAGTTTCGCCTAAGGCCTCACAAAGTCTAGAGCCGCCTCTGCAGGGGATCATTGGGGAGAAGAATGCTATACTTGGAAAGCTGTGGGATGGAATGTGGGGTTAGATTGGAGATATAAGCCCTCCACAGCATTAAATAGAAAAGATAAAAATGGAAAATCTCTTATCCCCAGAATGAAGCTCTTATGCCAGGCTGGTGTTAAATACAGAAAAACATTCACCAAGTGATGCAGCCAAGTATGTCTTAGGGGTGTATTACCATAACCTCTATGGATCATCTATCACCCCCTTTTACTTAAAAGATATGTAGGACAATAGAGAATATCCCAGAAATCCACTGGTCCCCCACATAGTTACTCTCAAGGAATTGAGAGCCATATCTGACCCTACATATGAAGATACTCTAGCCATGGAAACAGGGTTTTCTGATGCCAATCTATGGTTGGAATGGATGAAGTACAGTGCAGCCTCTGTAAATAAGAGCAACTGTTATATATGTGGGGCTGCCAAACCACATCTAGGTACTGTGCCCTTGGAATTACCAGAAGGTGTTGAAGAATGTTTCCTGACTCTTTTTTCTAACACATCCTATAACCATAGTGCATGTGCGGAATGGAAATCAAAATACCCTCTGTTATCCAAAACTCCCCGCCTAGGAGCGGGTATTCAGGTATATCCAGGTAATTACACGTGTTACAGAGGAAGCACACATGGGAGGAACGTACAAAATTTTACCAAAGGTTATTGTCACAAATATAGTGATGTAGACGTGTCCCTCACCCAGAACCAAGTATACTCCGTGGGAGATGTGTATTGGATCTGTGGAGATGGAAAGATAAGATCCAGGTTGGAAGGTACCTGGAAGGGTGAATGTGCGCTTGCCAAGGCTATAATGAATATGCATATTTTTACTGAATCAGATATTACAGATAAGGGTATGCTACAAAGAAACAAAAGGAGCAACCCCCTTTCAAGTTTTGATCCACATGTATATATAGATGCAATAGGTGTCCCAAGAAGGGTCACGGATGAGTTCAACGCTAGGGATCAGGTAGCTGCAGGTTTTGAATCAATAATTCCTATTATTACTGTGAATAAAAATGTGGATTGGATAAATTACATATACTATAATCAACAAAAATTTGTGAATTATACCAGGGATGCTTTACAAGGAGTAGCAGAAGAACTGCAAGCGGATTCCATCATGACATTTCAGAACAGAATGATATTAGATATGATACTTGCAGAAAAAAGCGGAGTATGCCAGGTATTGACTGATCCATCCTCCTGCTGCACGTATATACCAAACAATACCGGTCCTAATGGTAAAGTCACAATAGCTATAAAGAAGCTTGAAGATCTGTCGATAGAGCTCAAGAAAAATTCAGGTATAAATAACCCCTGGGACCAATACTTTGGTTGGTTTACCAGTTGGAAACAAGGTCTTGTCCAGCTGGGTATTACTATATTGGTAGTCATCATAGTAATAGCAGTAGTAGCGCTGTGTGATATTCCTTGCGTAAGAAGTATGCTTGAGAAAGGAGTTTCTAATATGTCTTTTTACCAAACCATCTTTCCACAAGAAGACAGCAGTCCTGAAGGATACAAGAATTACCTTGTATCGTATAGGGAGAAAGGGGACAAGAAGGGAAAGAACCATGTAGTGTGATACACTAAAGGTTCTAAGAGGGGATTTGAAGGGAATCCATCTTGTGTCATTTTAACTTGCTAAAACCTATCTTCTTGTTCTGGTATTTGCTTGTACACGGTTTCTATTTCTCGAGAAATAGAAACATATCTGCTTGGCCCCATGCCTAGATGTCTTGACCAAAAATGGAATTTCCCGCTTGTGCCTTGTTTGTCCATGGGGTAGAACGTGTTACTATATGATAGGTTAATACAGGGGAATAGCCCCCCTTTATAATGTTGTGCACATTCACAATAAACCTTAGAGCATTCACTCAGTACATCTGTGTTGTGTATGATTATTTCTCTACTGAGTGAAGCGCTCTCCTGACGTCAGAACAAGACTCAAACCAAGCCAATACTAGAAGTTCGGTACCAGGGGTACCAAGTGGGACGGAGATTTCCTATCACCGGGAACACACAATAAATTTACGTACACCCAGCCCTAAGGCTGAGACCCTTGTGCTGCACAGCGTGGCGCCCTCTGATGGATGCCGGTGGAAAGTGCAGTAACTTACCTACTGACGGGCACAATTAAACAGCCACACCTCACCTGTTATTACGCTAAAAGATCAAGAACAGCTGTATGGGTGTGTGGTACAGGCTAGTGTCATTATGGCGCATAACAGGTAGTATTTAGTGTTAGGACCCGTCTAACAGAGATCGCCTTGACGTTCGGCAGACAGGCTTAGATGGTTTTGTACAAAATGCATTGTCCAAGCATCTCGCTTTTATAAATAAGCGTAGTATTAGCACCATAATTTTTGTAAGCATTGTTGTACTTTGTCTGATTTGCAGAGTGCTGCTGCATTGTCTCTTTTTTTCCTCTAGGTCTTTGCCATGGCAGCGTGCACCTGCGCACTGGGAGGTGCTGACTAACCCCCTTTTTTTTACAGGCTAGCCTGTGGTACAGCACAACAGCCATTAGAGGAAGGGCAAAATAATCAGTGACGTGAAAACAATTTTACTGCTGACACCCTCTCCACTCTGTCAGGGTCGCTCTACTTGTATAAGTGTTTAAAAGAACAGGTTCTGTAGACATCTATATGGAATCATCTGATGAAGGTGTGAAAGGAGTGCGCTTTTTCTTGGCGCTAACATCGACTTGTAAGGCTGAGTTCACACTTGAGTTATTTGGTCAGTTTTGGCCCCGTGACTGCCCAAATAAGTGAAGCGTGCAGTGATTCTAAGAGCGACGCCTGTCATCTGCATGTCATACAGACTCAGTATTATTTCACTACCACAGCAGACTCCCCATGCGCATTACTGCAAGGCACAGTGTTCTACACCACTATAAAGGTTCTTTGCAGCCAGGAAATTGCAATTTTTTAATGTAATTAGCCGCGAATCGAACAAAATTTTTCCCTAAAACTTCGGCGAACCGGCGAATCTAATTTTTGAAAAATTCGCTCATTTCTAATTATATTCATGCTGCAATCCCTAAACAAACTAAGTGCTGCACTAAGTACTTAGCATGTTGAGACATTTTTTGGATTTTTCTCCCTCCTAGATATAACCACAAGATGTCAGTCTACTCTTTGAAAACAAACAGGAGAGAAATTTATCAAGGTTGGCAATCTTGATCTAGTTTACGCTAGCTAATTTATAAAAAAAGACACAGGCTCCTCCAAACATTAGGTGCATCTCTCTCCCTCCTTGGGCCAGAAAGCAAAATCTACTGCCAGCTATGAATTGTTGTAGATTTGAGCTGTCATTTATGCAGGCATCATGTCTGTAGAATAGGTGAAAAGTGTATGATCAGTGGGGATCCTACCTAATTCCCTGAACTACGTGCTCTATCTTACTACTGCTACTATGGCGACTATAAATGACTATACACTGTATTATGAATAACAAAGTATATTTATTTATTTTTTTCTTTTATTTGTGATTTATTATATTTTTTTAAATAATTTTTTAACTTATTTAATATTTTTTTTTCCCCACATAATTTGTCCCCAAGAGGTCACTGAAAGACCTTTGGGGACACAGACTTTTTTTTTGCACTATTTCCACTGTAACTGGGACATCCAAAGGAGCCCCAGTTACAGGGGAAACCAGCCTGCGGTGGGGGCATTGTACACAGGCAGAGCTGATCAGGGTCTCCTGACCCTGCAGCTCAGCGCTCCTCTGCCCCCAAGCCGGGTCCACCCTACATAGCGCTCACCTGTGTGAGGAGAAGGCAGGAGCGCTGATACACTGCTTCTGCCTTTTCCTCGGCTCCCCCGCTGTCACTGACAGCCGACGACCCGTCCTGCTCCTGCTACAGTGCAGGGGCAGGAGTTGTAATGATCCATCGCTCGACGCTGTGGGCAGAAACACGGCTGATTTTACGATCAGCTGTGTTTCTGTCCAGGAGGACGGGGGCCACAAATCTTGGCTCTGGGGGCCGCATGCGGCCCGCGGGCCGCAGGTAGTGCACCCCTGGATTAGAGGAAGGGCAAAATAATCAGTGACGTGAAAACAATTTTACTGCTGACACCCTTTCCACTCTGTCAGGGTCGCTCTACTTGTATAAGTGTTTAAAAGAACAGGTTCTGTAGACAGCTGTATGGAATCATCTGACGACGGTGTAAAAGGAGTGCGCTTCTTCTTGACGCTAACATTGACCTGTAAGGCTGAGTTCACACTTGAGTTATTTGGTCAGTTTTGGCCCCGTGACTGCCCAAATAAGTGAAGCGTGCAGTGATTCTAAGAGCGACACCTGTCATCTGCATGTCATACAGACTCAGTATTATTTCACTACCAGAGCAGACTCCCCATGCGCGTTACTGCAAGGCACAGTGTTCTACACCACTATAAAGGTTCTTTGCAGCCAGGAAATTGCAATTTTTTTTATGTAATTAGCCGCGAATCGAACCAAATTTTTCCCTAAAACTTCGGCGAACCGGCGAATCTAATTTTTGAAAAATTCACTCATTTCTAATTATATTCATGCTGCAATCCCTAAACAAACTAAGTGCTGCACTAAGTACTTAGCATGTTGTGACATTTTTGGGATTTTTCTCCCTCCTAGATATAACCACAAGATGTCAGTCTACTCTTTGAAAACAAACAGGAGAGAAATTTATCAAGGTTGGCAATCTTGATCTAGTTTACGCTAGCTAATTTATAAAAAAGACACAGGCTCCTCCAAACATTAGGTGCATCTCTCTCCCTCCTTGGGCCAGAAAGCAAAATCTACTGCCAGCTATGAATTGTTGTAGATTTGAGCTGTCATTTATGCAGGCATCATGTCTGTAGGATAGGTGAAAAGTGTATGATCAGTGGGGATCCTACCGCTGTATATTCCCTGTTTTAATGGAGCCTAGCTTGAGGTTGCACACTGCCAATTTATGGGAATTGTTTTAAAATCAGGACAATGAGGTGGGCTTTGTACCAATTCCTCATGATTATTTCACTCTGTACAGATTCTAATGGTATTTTTGTTACCTTAAAGGGATTTTCTGTGATTTGGATAACATTTAGAAAGCAGGGTAGAGGGAAGAGTACCAGGGAGGAACTAGTGTTGGAAGGAGGGGTTTGGGTTCCTGGAGAATTGGGCTGACTTCTCTGTCGGCTACAGGCTCTATCGTAGGGATGGGCTGCATCTCAATGGGGAAGGTGCAGCTGTTTTGGGGGAGAAGATAGCTAGAAGGTTGGAAGGAATGTTTAAACTAGGGACCGGGGCGAGGTAATGGGACTGGAAACTGCCTCTATTGCCTTATCTAATTCCCTGAACTACGTGCTCTATCTTACTACTGCTACTATGGCGACTATAAATGACTATACACTGTATTATGAATAACAAAGTATATTTATTAACACAATAAAATGTCTACAGTCTATTGATTTACGATATATCTATATATATATAATTATATCTATTAAAGATCATATAAATATATATACATACAGACACCCACACCGCAATATAATAACCAACAACACAGCAATAATACCCTAACTACACTAGCACATTACAATACACAATTCCACCCCAAACTCTACTCATACACACACACTTTATACCAGCAGCAGCCCACCCAACCTGGCTATGTCCCTATAGGCACTGCAAGGGTTAACACATGCAGGCCAGGGGTAAATCCAGAGTAATGGTGGCACTGCAAGGGTTAATGCAGGCCACGCATACACAGAGCTGAAGGCTGCTGCAGGAGTACAGCAGGGGTTAATGCTGCTGCAGGGGTTAATGCTGAGGCTCACGGATTCAGCAACAGGAATGGGATTGGTGGCAGTGGGATAATGATGCTATGGGGTAATAGCAGGCGTTATCATATAGGGGTAAAGGTAGGGGTAAATGCAGGGGCTAATATGGCTGGGTAGGGAACGGTGGGTCAGGAGTATAAAGGGTCAAGATCAGGGGAGATATGGAGGAATCGTTGGTGGTATAGGGAAAGATACTTAGTGAAATGCTTGTGGTCCAGGGATGATCCTTGCTTCTCGTCTGGGCTGCGCAGCGCTGCCTCCTCAGCGCTGCCTTACGGGCAGGTCGGGGTTCTGCCTTAAGCAGAGCACCCGGCTGCACTCGCTCCCGTTTTCCTGCGCTGCAGGCAAACACACGCCTGCAGCCAAGTCCACGTGGGCCGGCGTGGGGATATGACATCACCGCGCCAGCCCCCACGTTCTAGCGCGCTTCCAGGCGGGGGATGATTTGAATCTTCTGCCTGTGAAGGGCCCGCATGCCTCTTGCTGCTGTTATTACAGCATCGGAGGTATGTGACCTACAGGGGTAGGGGAGTTCTTTGTTCCCCTGCCTTTGTAATGCAGAACATCTCTGGCCTTGTCGGAGATATTATCGAGATGTTATCAAAGGACAGAGGATCAGAATTGATCTCTGTCCTTTGAAGTAGACGAAACTGGACATAATTGTCCAGTTGTCGGCCTCCCTTCCTACAGGCGCATTCCAGAGGAGGGGCACCCGATATGGGGTGATATATTGGCCATATTTAGGTCATAAATGGGCAGCTATAAGCCCACATCCTTAGGGCACATAAGTGTAAATACATATACAGTATATAGACATGTATGCTGACAAAGGGGCATACGTACATCTATATATACTGCCTGTCCAAAAAAAAAGTCGCCACCTGGATTTAACTAAGCAAATAGTTATGAGCCTCCTATTGGATAATTACTGCATGGGCGATAATCTTTCAAAAGGCAACAAGTTATTTAACCCCAACTGGTGCAATGAGTTGCTTCTCATTTCTTAAACAACCATGTCGAAAGACACATCTCGTGGTCGTGGAAAAGATGTTAGTCTGTTGGAGAAGGGTCAAATCATTGGCATGCATCAAACAGAGAAAACATCTAAGGAGATTGCAGAAACTACTAAAATTGGGTTAAGTACTGTCCAACGCATTATCAAAAACTTGAAGGATAGTGGGGACCCATCGTATTCGAGGAAGAAATGTGGCGGGAAAAAATCCTGAATGGTTGTGATCGGCGATCATTTAAACGTTTGGTGAAATCAAATTGAAGAAAAACAACAGTAGAACTCAGGGATATGTTTAATAGTGAAAGTAAGAGCATTTCCACATGCACAATGCGAAGGGAACTCAGGGAATTGGGACTGAACAGCTGTGTTGCCGTAAGAAAACCACTAATCAGTGAGGCAAACCAGAAAAAAAGGCTTCAATTTGCTAGGGAGCATAAAGATTGGATTCTGGAGCAATGGAAAAAGGTCATGTGGTCTGATGAGTCCAGATTTACCCTGTTCCAGATTGATGCACCCATCATGCCTAGTGCCTACTGTACAAGCCTGTGGGGGCAGTGCTATGATCTGGGGTTGCTGCAGTTGGTCAGGTCTAGGTTCAGCAACAGTATGTGCTCCAAGAATGAGGTCAGCTGACTACCTGAACATACTGAATGACCAGGTTATTCCATCAATGGATTTGTTCTCCCCTGATGGCACGAGCATATTCCAAGATGACAATGCCAGGAGTCATCGGGCTCAAATTGTGAAACAGTGGTTCAGAGAGCATGAGACATCATTTTCACACATGGATTGGCCACCACAGAGAGAATCTTTGGGATGTGGTGGAGAAGGCTTTTAGCAGCAGTCAGACTCTACCATCATCAGTGCAAGATCTTGGTGAAAAATTGGATGTACTGGATGTAAATAAATTTTGTGACATTGCAGAAGCTTATGCATGCTGTAATGAAAGCTAAAGGCGGTCCAACTAAATATGACCTTTTTTTTGGGTGGCGACTTTTTTTTTGGACAGGCAGTGTATATATATATATACATACACACACAACCTGGACAGACCCATATACTGGGCCCACATACAGAGGGGACCCATATGTGTCCACTGGCCATTCAGGGCCAATATATATATATATATATATATATATATATATGCATATATTAGAAATATATATATATATATATATATATATTTATTCATTCAAATATCACCCTTCTCTTAATAAGTAATGTGTGAGGAGGACTATGACATAGTGGGAATAACTGAGACATGGCTGGATGATAGCTATGACTGGGCGGTTATTGTACAGGGTCACAGTCTGTTTAGAAAGGATTGTCAAAACCGGAGAGGGGGAGGGGTCTTCCATTATGTAAAGTCCTGTCTAAATCCCACACTCCGGGAAGATATAAGTGAGGGACATGAACATGTGGAGTCACTGTGGGTAGAAATACATGGAGGCAAAAACAATAATAAAATACTAATAGGAGTTTATTATAAGCCACCTAATATACCAGAGTCCACAGAAAATCTACTATCAAACGATATAGATGAGGCGGCAAATCATGAGGTTGTTATTATGGGGGACTTCAACTACCCAGATATAGACTATAGAACCAAAAGCTGTATATCTCATAAAGGAAAGAGGTAAATTTATTTTACCAACTGGTTCAGGACCCGACTAGAGGGAAGGCCATACTAACTTAGTACTAACCAATAGACCTGACGGAACAACAGACGTGCAGGTTGGGGGGACACCTGGGAAATAGTGACCAATCCTAAACTCTATTACAATTAAAAGCAGCTAAACTATAGTTAGAGAGCTTAATTGCCAAAGAGAGTAAAACTAAATCTAAAATATTCTTCAATTATATAAATCTTAAAAAGTATAAATCTGAAGGTGTCGCCCTTTACAGAGTGATGAGCGGGGAGTTGAAAACAGAGATGAGGAAATAGAAAAACGATTAAATATTTTTTTCTCCACTGTATTCACTGAGGAATATAAACTGTCAGATAAAATGCAGAATGCAAAAGTAAATTGCCCATTAAAAGTGCCCTGTCTGACCCAGGAAGAAGTACAGCAGCATCTTCAAATTCAAAAATGCTTTATTGGCATGTCCAAGTAAAACATTTAGCATTGCCAAAGCAAAATAAATAATAGGTATTGTAATTAAAGGGGGTGGATGTTGGGTTAAAGGGGCAGTATAGGGGTATAATAGTCCATGGTGTCTCATCTTCCTCTCAGTTGGTGACAGATTGAGACATATTGGGCAGCGATCTCCACAGTGGCCTCCTCTTCCCCCAGTAGAATGTGGAGTTTCCTCCGCTCATCTATAGAGGTGAAATCTGGGATGTGAGTGGAGAGTCTCTGGAAGTAAGTGGCCCTCATGGGTGAGTATTTGCTGCAGTGTAGCAGGAAGTGGGCCTCATCCTCCAGGGCCCCCTGCATACAGTGCTGGCACAGTCTGCTCTCTCGCGGCTTGTATGTCTGCCTGTGCCTCCCCATCTCCATCTCCAGGCTGTGGGCGCTCAGTCTGTACAGGGTCAGGGTCTGTCTGTGTTTGGGGTGGGGTATACTCTCCAGGTAGGGCACCATGGTGTAGTCCCTTTTCAGTGATTTGTATACAATGAGTTTCTGGGAGTTGTTTATTTCGCTTCTCCATTCCACTATGTATCGCTCTTTGCAGCCCTCTATGACCCCCTTTATTTGTGCTTTGTTCAGGGCATGTTGGGAGTTTTGGCTGAGCAGGCAGCTGACACTCGGTTGGAGGGCGCAGGGTTTGCTCTGGGCCCTGTGGCTCAGCCAGGCTTTGTGGTGGTAAGAGCCGGGACTGCTGCTCGAAACATGCCCAGCTCTGCCCGACACGCCATGTTGGAGGTGCTGCGATGGACTTAGAAGAGGTATTTGCAGAACTCTAGATGGAAGGTTTCTGTTGGGCTGGAATCCCACTTTGACTGGTCTGGGTAGGTGGCCAGGCCCCACACCTCAGTGTCGTAGACCAGGATCTGGGCGATAACACCATCAAATATTTTCAGCCAGACCCTCACTGGTGGTTTGAGGTGGTACAATTGCCTTCTAATGGCGTAGAAGTTTCTGCAGGCTTTTCCTTTAAATGTTTCTATTGCTGCTTTGAAGCTCCCTGATTGGTTAAGCTCCAGCCCCAGATAGGTGTAGCTGTTGGTTTTCTGCAGTGTGGAGCCCTTTAATGTGAAGAAAGGAATGGGGACTTTATTCTGGCCCTTTCTCTGTCTCTGTTGGGGACAGCGGCAGATTAAAGAGGACCTTTCATCTGGCAAAAAATGGTGAACTAAGTGTCATGATCTGTACAGCGGCGCCCAGGGATCTCACTGCACTTACTATTATCCCTGGGCGCCGCTCCGTTCTCCCGCTATGTCCTCCGGTATGTTCGGTCACTGGGTTATAGTGGGCGGAGACTTAGGGGACTTGGTTATAGTAGGAGGAGACTTCCCTTGTTCTCCTGGGCGTCTCCTTCTCCGAGGCTGTAGCGCTGGCCAATCGCAGCGCAGAGCTCACAGCCTGGGAATAAAAAAACTCCCAGGCTGTGAGGCGCTACAGCCTAGGAGAAGGAGACGCCCAGGAGAACAAGGGCAGTCTCCTCCTACTATAATCAAGTGACCGAACATACCGGAGGACATAGCGGCAGAAAGGAGCGGTGCCCAGGGATAATAGTAAGTGCAGTGAGATCCCTGGGCGCCGCTGTATATATCATGATACTTAGTTCCCAATTTTTTGCTAGATGAAGGGTCCTCTTTAAAGCTACTTTCACACTAGCGTTTTTTGCTGGATCTGGCAGGGTTTAGCAAAAACACTTCCGTTACTGATAATACAACCATCTGCATTCGTTATGAATAGATCCGGTTGTATTATCTTTTACAAACCCAAGACAGATCCATCATGAACTCCTTTGAAAGTCAATGGGGGTCGGATCCGTTTTCTGTTGTGTCAGAGAAAACAGATCCGTCCCCATTGACTTACATTATGGTTTGCTCTCCGGTATGAGAATGCAACGGAACGGATTGCATTTTGGAGCATTCCGTTCTGTTCAGTTACATTTTGTCCCCATTGACAATGAATAGGGACAAAACTGAAGCGTTTTTTTCCAGTATTGAGACCCTATGACTGATCTCAATACTGGAAAATAGAAATGCTAGTGTGAAAGTAGCCTAAAATAGACAAATCGCCGGAACCAGATGGCATACACCCCCATATCCTAAGAAAATTAAGTAATCTCATAGGCAGACCTTATTTCTGATATATAAGGACTCTATATTGACAGGGAGTGTTCCACAGGATTGGCGCATAGAAAATGTGGTGCCAATATTCAAAAAGGGTCCAAAAACAGAGCCTGGAAACTATTGGTTGGTAAGTTTAACATCTGTCGTGGGTAAACTGTTTGAAGGTTTTCTATGAGATGCTATCTTGTAGTACCTCAATGAAAATAAGCAAATAACGCCATATAATCATGGCTTCATGAGGGAATCAGTTTCTATGAGGAGGTAAGTTCTAGACTTGACTGTGGCGAATCAATGGATGTCATAAATCTTGACTTCTCCAAAGCATTTGACACTGTACCACATAAAAGGTTAGTATATAAAATGAGAATGCTTGGACTGGGAGAAAATGTCTGTATGTGGGTAAGTAACTGGCTCAGTGATAGAAAACAGAGGGTGGTTATTAATGGTACACACTCAGAGTGGGTCACTGTCACTAGGGGGTACCTATTCTCTTCAATATATTTATTAATAATCATGTAGAAGGCTTGCACCGTAAAATATACATTTTTGCAGATGACACTAAACTGTGTAAAGTAATTAACATGGAGGAGGGCAGTATACTGCTAGAGATGGATCTGGATAGATTGGAGGCTTGGGCAAAGAAGTAGCAGATGAGGTTTAACACTGACAAATGTAAGGTTATGCATATGGGAAGGAACAATGCAAGTCACCTGTACATACTAAATGGTAAAACATGGGTAACACTGACATGGAAAGGGGCTTAGGAATTTTAGTGGACAATAAACTAAGCTGTAGAAACCAGTGTCAGGCAGCTGCTGCCAAGGCCAATAAGATAATGGGTTGCATCAAAAGGGGCATAGATAGATAATAAGAACATAGTCCTGCCACTTTACAAATCACTAGTCAGACCACACATGGAGTAGTGTGTATAGTACTGGACTCCTGTGAACAAGACAGACATAGCAGAGCTGGAGAGGGTTCAGAAAAGGGCAACTAAAGTAATAACTGGAATGGGTGAACTACATTACCCAGAAAGATTATCAAAATTAGGGTTATTCACTTTAGAAAAAAATATGACTAAGGGGAAATCTAATAACTATGTATAACTATATCAAGGTTCGGAACAGAGATCTCTCCCATCATCTATTTATCCCCAGGACTGTGACTGTGACGAGGGGACATCCTCTGCGTCTGGAGGAAAGAAGGTTTATACACAAACATAGAAGAGGATTCTTTACGGTAAGAGCAGTGAGACTATGGAACTCTCTGCCTGAGGAGGTGGTGATGGTGAGTTCACTAACAGAGTTCAAGAGGGGCCTGGATGTATTTCTGGAGTGTAATAATATTACAGGCTATAGCTACTAGAGAGGGGTCGTTGATCCAGGGAGTTATTCTGATTGCCTGATTGGAGTCGGGAAGGAATTTTTCCCCCTAAAGGGAGGAAAATTGGCTTCTACCTCACAGGGGTTTTTGGTGCCTTCCTCTAGATCAACTTGAAGGATAACAGGCTGAACTTAAAACAGATGTCTTTTTTCAGCCTCATAAACTATGTTACTATGTTGAATGTTGATGATTAATGTTAGATCAGAGGACACTCGCAGCCCCTTCAATCAGCTGACCAATGAGGGGGCCAGGAGTTGGACCACCACAAATAAAAAAATAATCAATAAAGTGTTGGATGTGCAATTTTATTTAATACCATTCTTTGTTGGCATTGAAGTTGCATCACCAAGAAGAACTCATGGAATAAAGGAAATATTACATGTTAATGTTAGGCAAATGATAAAAAATGGAAACAAAATATTCAAAACATCTTTATTTATTCAGTATAAAGTACAAGTGCCAGGTGCACAAGAAATGCACACACTTAAAGGGCTTCTGTCACCCCACAAAAGTCATTTTTTTGGATAGTTACATTCCTTATAGCGCGATATAGGAGAATATAATCTTGTCACTTACTTTCATGCGACCGTTTCTTTAGAAAACGAAGTTTTATAATATGTAAATCCGGTCTCTACCAGCAAGTAGGGCGTCTACTTGCTGGTAGCCGCAGCAGAAAACCGCCCCCTCGCCGTGTTGATTGACAGGGCCAGCCGTGATCTCCTCCTCCAGCCGGCCCTGTCAGTATTTCAAAAATCGCGCGCCTCTGTTCATTCGGCGCAGGCGCACTGAGATGAGGAGGCTCGTCTCCTCAGAACTCCCTCAGTGCGCCTGCGCTGATGACATCACCGAAAGAGAAGACGTCATCGGCGCATGAATGAACACAGGCGCGCGATTTTTGAAATACTGACAGGGCCGGCCGGAGGAGGAGATCACGGCTGGCCCTGTCAATCAACACGGCGAGGGGGCGGTTTTCTGCTGCGGCTACCAGCAAGTAGACGCCCTACTTGCTGGTAGAGACCGGATTTACATATTATAAAACTTCTTTTTCTAAAGAAACGGCCGCATGAAAGTAAGTGACAAGATTATATTCTCCTATATCGCGCTATAAGAAATGTAACTATCCAACAAAAAAAAAAAAGACTTTTGTGGGGTGACAGAAGCCCTTTAAACCCCTTGGCATGCTATCAATCAGTTTATTAAACATTACCTGAGAAATGTTCTGACTCACTGAATGATCTTGGCCATAAAGATCATCGAGATCCCTGCTGGCAGCTCCCTTTGTGATTGCCGACCAATGATACATGTGCTCTACAGGAAACAAATCCAGAGACACAGAAAGCAATGGTATCACATTTAGGCCACGCAGGCTGCTCATAGTAGCTCAAGCAACATTCTGACAGGTTTTGTCCTGTTGAGACATGGCTCCTAGGACACTTTGAAAAAATGGCAACCAAAAAAATGTAATGCCAAGCTGTTAGTGTACCTGAAATTTAGACTAGAGGGTCTGTCTACGGTACACTATGCCATCCCACAAAATAATCCTGTGAGTAGGACTGGTGTGATATTCTCTTGTGAAGGCCTCTTCAGGGTGTTGCCCATGTGGTCTCCAGACCAATCTCTGGCTATTATTGCATCCAAGACAGAAGTGGGATTCATCATTATATGAGGACAGACCTCCATTCCAGTCTCCATTGCCATCTTGCTATGCACCATAATAGCCTTTGAGAGTGGTGGCATGAGGTCAATGGAACACCTGCAGCTAGAAATCTGGCTTGTAGCCCAGTGTTATGCAAAAGCCTTCTGTTTTGTGTAGACACTATTTGACAGACTAGGCTTGGGATGTGACATCAAATTTCGCTTGCACTACAGAATGGATCACTACTAGAGTTGAGCGAACCCGAACTGTAAAGGTTTTTCGGCCCCCGGACTCGAACCCGAACATTTACGTAAAAGTTCGGGTTCGGTGTTCGGCGCTTTTTTGGCGCTTTTTGAAAGGCTGCACAGCAGCCAATCAACAAGCGTCATACTACTTGCCCCAAAAGGCCATCACAGCCATGCCTACTATTGGCATGGCTGTGATTGGCCAACTGCAGCATGTGACCCAGCCTCTATTTAAGCTCGAGTCTCGTAGTGCCGCCCGTCACTCTGCTAAGATTAGTGTAGGGAGAGGCTGCAGCTGCTGTGAGGGAGAGATCAGGGAGAAATCTTATCAAGAACTGCTTTTTTTACTCAGTGATCTACAGCAAATGTGTTTTGTGGGGGCAGTGCACATTTTTTTTAAGCCTGCCCTGAGCCAACTACTGCTGAAAACAAACTTTTTTTACTTCAGTTTGTCAATATCAATACATAATCGGCAGCCATTTTATGCAACGATAGTGCACCAGCACAGGCTATCTGCATGTCTGCAAGTCTAGAAATACATCTTTTTGCTTACTGGGGTGAAAAAACCCTCTAATATATACTGCACATCTGGGATTAGACATTCATAAGTTACTGTCACATTTAGGCCAGAAAAACGGCTTTTTGGTTACTGGGGTGAAAAAAACCCTCTGATATACTGCACATCTGGGATAATACTTGCATAAGTGAGTGTCACATTTAGGCCAGAAATACATCTTTTTGCTTACTGGGGTGAAAAAAACCTCTAATATACTGCACATCTGGGATTAGACATGCATAAGTGACTGTCACATTTAGGCCAAAAATACATCTTTTTGGTTACTGGGGTGAAAAAACCCTCTAATATACTGCACATCTGGGATAAGACGTGCATAAGTGACTGTCACATTTAGGCCAGAAATACATCTTTTTGGTTACTGGGGAGAAAAAACCCTCTAATATATACTGCACATCTGAGATTAGCCGTGCATAAGTGACTGTCACATTTAGGCCAGAAATACGGCTTTTTGGTTACTGGGGTGAAAAAACCCTCTAATATATACTGCACATCTGGGATTAGACATTCATAAGTGACTGTCACATTTAGGCCAGAAAAACTGCTTTTTGGTTACTGGGGTGAAAAAACCCTCTAATATACTGCACATCTGGGATAAGACGTGCATAAGTGACTGTCACATTTAGGCCAGAAATACATCTTTTTGCTTACTGGGGTGAAAAAACCCTCTAATATATACTGCACATCTGGGATTAGACGTGCATAAGTGACTTTCACATATAGGCCAGAAATACATCTTTTTGGTTACTGGGGTGAAAAAACCCTCTAATATACTGCACATCTGGGATAAGACGTGCATAAGTGACTGTCACATTTAGGCCAGAAATACATCTTTTTGGTTACTGGGGTGAAAAAACCCTCTAATATATACTGCACATCTGGGATTAGACGTGCATAAGTGACTTCAACAACAACCAAAAAAGAGTATATGTAATTCCTTGAATAAAACATATTTATTGAAATTTATTTAAAAAGTGTACATGACACTAATACAAACAGCATGTATAGTGAGAATATCCAATTGACCACATCTGTAACACCCAATGGCTATGGAATTTAAACTATAACAATCATGAATTGATATCAAAAGGACATACTATGTGCCTGACTATGTGGAACAGTGGGATGTGAAAATCCTAACTATGTTCAACCGCACTGATGTCGATCAATGAATCTGATTGAAATAAAGTGACTAATGCATGTGGATGAACCTCATCTGAAGTTCCTCATTACCTGTATAGATGGGCGTTATGGATGGGGGTGCTGCTCCTCGACGCGCATTTCGTCGTCTTTGACTTCCTCAGGAGGAGTGAGCTTGTAATGGGGAATGATGGTCATTTAAATCCTATGTTGTCCTATCGCTATCCTTGCATGGGGTCATGTGATTCTTCATATATTCTCTATTGATTATAACAGCTGGTAAGGTAACGTGCTCGGCGCATGACACGCCTCCACCCGCTGCGCTCCGCAACTTCCGCCCTCACCCTGAGTCCACGCATCAGAGAGGGCAATCGCACTACGTCACTGGTGACGTGGATTGAGCTCGCTGATGCGTGGCACCAATGGATGACGGCGCAAGTGCGCGCATGGTGAGGCTGTCATGCGCACCGTTATCCACAGCGTCTTTATGTATGCATCTTTAATGATATATAATTCGGGCCAATTAACTTTCATCTAAATGTGTATCTCATAATGAAGGGACCTATAGGTTGTGACACTATAATATCTTACTCGGAACAAGAGGGGATATCAATATTAACCTTATAAATATGTTTCCCCTAAATCAATTATATAAAGCTTATGTATTGGATTAAAATGTTGAAATATTATAAATTATTGCAAGTGAAAAACGTGACAATATATGTTGATGAATCCATAATTCATGTATAAAGTGCTAATTAATTAAGTTAAAAGTGTATCCCACTTGATTTTTAAATGTGAAATTTCTAATCTGAATCTTAATTAATTAATAGTAATATTAGACTGTGATCAACCTATAACAATCTGTTACAATTCCAATAATATCCAGAAACAATAAACAGTGAATAATTCTTAAACCATTACATAATACCTAATCTGACACAATACTGTGCCGTAGCTAATTACCTTAAATTTAAATAGTGAATAAAGTGCTGAAAGTGCATTGCTAATTTACATTAAAATATTATAAACATGATTTTAAAATCCCCCCTTATCATATACTCCAAATCCCAACCATGATCCTCAATGTATTAATTATTTGATGACACAATAATTACTGTCCTGGTTATTTTTATTCTTGCTTGTGGTTGACCTCCAATTTGATGCTGATTACACAGTCGACTAAGGGCTCTTTCACACTTGCGTTCTTGTCTTCCGGCATAGAGTTCCGTCGTCGGGGCTCTATGCCGGAAGAATCTTGATCAGGATTATCCTAATGCAATTTGAATGGAGAGAAATCCGTTCAAGATGCATCAGGATGTCTTCAGTTCCGGAACGGAACGTTTTTTGGCCGGAGAAAATACCGCAGCATGCTGCGCTTTTTGCTCCGGCCAAAAATCCGGAACACTTGCCGCAAGGCCGGATCCGGAATTAATGCCCATTGAAAGGCATTGATCCGGATCCGGCCTTAAGCTAAACGTCGTTTCGGCGCATTGCCGGACCCGACATTTAGTTTTTTCTGAATGGTTACCATGGCTGCCGGGACGCTAAAGTCCTGGCAGCCATGGTAAAGTGGAGCGGGGAGCGGGGGAGCAGTATACTTACCATCCGTGCGGCTCCCGGGGCGCTTCAGAGTGACGTCAGGGCGCCCCAAGCGCATGGATCATGTGATCACATGGACACGTCATCCATGCGCATGGGTCGCTCTGACGTCATTCTGGGGCGCCCCGGGAGCCGCGCGGACTGTAAGTATACTGCTCCCCCGCTCCCCGCTCCTACTATGGCAACCAGGACTTTAATAGCGTCCTGGCTGCCATAGTAACACTGAACGCATTTGGAAGACGGATCCGTCTTCAAATGCTTTCAGTACACTTGCGTTTTTCCGGATCCGGCGTGTAATTCCGGCAAGTGGAGTACACGCCGGATCCGGACAACGCAAGTGTGAAAGAGGCCTAAGGGTACTTTCACACTAGCGTTTTTCTTTTCCGGCGCTGAGTTCCGTCCTAGGGGCTCAAATCCGGAAAATAACTGATCAGTTTTATTCTAATGCATTCTGAATTGAGAGTAATCCGTTTAGGATGCATCAGGATGTCTTCAGTTCAGTCTTTTTGACTGATCAGGCTTTTCAGAAAACCGTAGCATGTTGTATTTTTACCTCCGGACAAAAATCCTGAACACTTTGACTGAACGCCGGATCCGGCCTTTTTCCCATTGACTTGCATTAACGCCGGATCCGGCGCCGTGTGTTCAGTCAAGCCGGATCCGGCTTTTGCATGTTAAACCCGAAAAATTTGAAAAAAAAGTTAAAGTCCATAAATGGCGGATCCGTTTTTTCCAATGCATTTTTTCATTGTGATCAAAATCCGTTTTCACACGTTTTTCCGGATCCGGCGGGCAGTTCCGGTGTCGGAATTGAACGCCGGATTTAAACAACGCTAGTGTGAAAGTAGCCTTAGCCAACGAAAGGAATCCATGATGGTAAGTCCATTCTCATATCATGCTGGACAACAACAATTAAATCTAGAAGAGAAAAAAATATTTAAATACTGACTCTAAACAACAATATTATCTATCAATTATGAAAAATAAAATGTTGAATCCCCATCAGCCTAAAAGATGCTACGGTCACAGGAAAGAGCTAATTATTTTTCATAATTGATAGATAATATTGTTGTTTAGAGTCAGTATTTAAATTTTTTTTCATTTTTTTTTCTCTTCTAGATATAATTGTTGTTGTCCAGCATGATATGAGAATGTCCTTACCATCATGGATTCCTTTCATTGGGTTAGTCGACTGTGTAATCAGCATCAAATTGGAGGTCAACCACAAACAAGAATAAAAATAACCAGGACAGTAATTAGTGTGTCATCAAATAATTAATACATTGAGGATCATGGTTGGGATTTGGAGTATATGATAAGGGGGGATTTTAATATCATGTTTATAATATTTTAATGTAAATTAGCAATGCACTTTCAGCACTTTATTCACTATTTAAATTTTTAAGGTAATTAGCTACGGCACAGTATTGTGTCATATTAGGTATTATGTAATGGTTTAAGAATTATTCACTGTTTATTGTTTCTGGATATTATTGGAATTGTAACAGATTGTTATAGGTTGATCACAGTCTAATATTACTATTAATTAATTAAGATTCAGATTAGAAATTTCACATTTAAAAATCAAGTGGGATAGACTTTTAACTTCATTAATTAGCACTTTATACATGAATTATGGATTCATCAACATATATTGTCACGTTTTTCACTTGCAATGATTTATAATATTTCAACATTTTAATCCATTACATAAGCTTTATATAATTGATTTAGGGGAAACATATTTATAAGGTTAATATTGATATCCCCTCTTGTTCCGAGTAAGATATTATGGTGTCACAACCTATAGGTCCCTTCATTATGAGATACACATTTAGATGAAAGTTAATTGGCCCGAATTATATATCATTAAAGATGCATACATAGAGACGCTGTGGGTATCGGTGCGCATGACAGCCTCACCATGCGCGCACTTGCGCCGTCATCCATTGGTGACACGCATCGGCGAGCTCAATCCACGTCACCAGTGACATAGTGCGATTGCCCTCTCTGATGCGTGGACTCGGGGTGAGGGCGGAAGTTGTGGAGCGCAGCGGGTGGAGGCGTGTCATGCGTCGAGCACGTTACCTTACCAGCTGTTATAATCAATAGAGAATATATGAAGAATCACATGACCCCATGCAAGGATAGCGATAGGACAACATAGGATTTAAATGACCATCATTCCCCATTACAAGCTCACTCCTCCTGAGGAAGTCAAAGATGACGAAACACGCGTCGAGGAGCAGCACCCCCATCCATAATGCTCACCTATACAGGTAATGACGAACTTCAGATGAGGTTCATCCACATGCATTAGTCACTTTATTTCAATGAGATTCATTGATTGAAATCAGTGCGGTTGGACATAGTTAGGATTTTCACATCCCACTGTTCCACATAGTCAGGCACATAGTATGTCCTTTTGATATCAATTCATGATTGTTAGTTATACACTGCTCAAAAAAATCAAGGGAACACAAAAATAACACATCCTAGATCTGAGTTAATTAAATATTCTTCTGAAATACTTTGTTCTTTACATAGTTAAATGTGCTGACAACAAAATCACCCAAAAAAAAAAAATGGAAATCAAATTTTTCAACCCATGGAGGTCTGGATTTGGAGTCACACTCAAAATTAAAGTGGAAAAACACATACAGGCTGATCCAACTTTGATGTAATGTCCTTAAAACAAGTCAAAATGAGGCTCAGTAGTGTGTGTGGCCTCCCTGTGCCTGTATGACCTCCCTACAACGCCTGTGCATGCTCCTGATGAGGTGGCGGACGGTCTCCTGAGGGATCTCCTCCCAGACCTGGACTAAAGCATCTGCCATCTCCTGGACAGTCTGTGGTGCAACGTGACGTTGGTGGATAGAGCGAGATATGATGTCCCAGATGTGCTCAATTGGATTCAGGTCTGGGGAACGGGCGGGCCAGTCCATAGCATCAATGCCTTCGTCTTGCAGGAACTGCTGACACACTCCAGCCACATGAGGTCTAGCATTGTCTTGCATTAGGAGGAACCCAGGGCCAACCGCACCAGCATATGGTCTCACAAGGGGTCTGAGGATCTCATCTCAGTACCTAATGGCAGTCAGGCTACCTCTGGTGAGCACATGGAGGTGTGTGCGGCCCTCCAAAGAAATGCCACCCCACACCATTACTGACCCAATGCCAAACCGGTCATGCTGGAGGATGTTGCAGGCAGCAGAACGTTCTCCACGGCGTCTCCAGACTCTGTCACGTCTGTCACATGTGCTCAGTGTGAACCTGCTTTTATCTGTGAAGAGCACAGGGCGCCAGTGGCGAATTTGCCAATCTTGGTGTTCTCTGGCAAATGCCAAACGTCCTGCACGGTGTTGGGCTGTAAGCACAACCCCCACCTGTGGAAGTCGGGCCCTCATATCACCCTCATGTTTCTGACCGTTTGAGCAGACACATGCACATTTGTGGCCTGCTGGAGGTCCTTTTGCAGGGCTCTGGCAGTGCTCCTCCTGTTCCTCCTTGCACAAAGGCGGAGGTAGCGGTCCTGCTGCTGGGTTGTTGCCCTCCTACGGCCTCCTCCACGTCTCCTGATGTACTGGCCTGTCTCCTGGTAGCGCCTGTGTCACATTTAGGCCAGAAATACGGCTTTTTGGTTAATGGGGTGAAAAAACCCTCTTAATATACTGCACATCTGGGATAAGACGTGCATAAGTGACTGTCACATTTAGGCCATAAATACGACTTTTTGGTTACTGGGGTGAAAAAACCCTCTAATATACTCCACATCTGGGATTAGACGTGCATAAGTGACTGTCACATTTAGGCCAAAAATACGGCTTTTTGGTTACTGGGGTGAAAAAACCCTCTGATATACTGCACATCTGGGATAAGACGTGCATAAGTGAGTGTCACATTTAGGCCAGAAATACAGATTTTTGGTTACTGGGGTGAAAAAACCCTCTGATATACTGCAAATCTGGGATAAGACGTGCATAAGTGAGTGTCACATTTTGGCCAGAAATACGGCTTTTTGGTTACTGGGGTGAAAAGCCCTTCTAATATACTGCACATCTGGGATTAGACGTGCATAAGTGACTGTCACATTTAGGTCAGAAATACGGCTTTTTGGTTACTGGGGTGAAAAAACCCTCTAATAAATACTGCACATCTGGGATTAGACGTGCATAAGTGACTGTCACATTTAGGCCAGAAATATGACTTTTTTTTTTACTGGGGTGAAAAAACCCTCTAATATACTGCAAAATCTGGGATAAGACGTGCATAAGTGACTGTCACATTTAGGCCAGAAATACGACTTTTGGTTACTGGGGTGAAAAAAAGCTCAAATATACAGGGAGTGCAGAATTATTAGGCAAGTTGTATTTTTGAGGATTAATTTTATTATTGAACAACAACCATGTTCTCAATGAACCCAAAAAACTCATTAATATCAAAGCTGAATATTTTTGGAAGTAGTTTTTAGTTTGTTTTAGTTTTAGCTATTTTAGGGGGATATCTGTGTGTGCAGGTGACTATTACTGTGCATAATTATTAGGCAACTTAACAAAAAACAAATATATATCCATTTAAATTATTTATTTTTACCAGTGAAACCAATATAACATCTCAACATTCACAAATATACATTTCTGACATTCAAAAACAAAACAAAAACAAATCAGTGACCAATATAGCCACCTTTCTTTGCAAGGACACTCAAAAGCCTGCCATCCATGGATTCTGTCAGTGTTTTGATCTGTTCACCATCAACATTGCGTGCAGCAGCAACCACAGCCTCCCAGACACTGTTCAGAGAGGTGTACTGTTTTCCCTCCTTGTAAATCTCACATTTGATGATGGACCACAGGTTCTCAATGGGGTTCAGATCAGGTGAACAAGGAGGCCATGTCATTAGATTTTCTTCCTTTATACCCTTTCTTGCCAGCCACGCTGTGGAGTACTTGGACGCGTGTGATGGAGCATTGTCCTGCATGAAAATCATGTTTTTCTTGAAGGATGCAGACTTCTTCCTGTACCACTGCTTGAAGAAGGTGTCTTCCAGAAACTGGCAGTAGAACTGGGAGTTGAGCTTGACTCCATCCTCAACCTGAAAAGGCCCCACAAGCTCATCTTTGATGATACCAGCCCAAACCAGTACTCCACCTCCACCTTGCTGGCGTCTGAGTCGGACTGGAGCTCTCTGCCCTTTATCAATCCAGCCACGGGCCCATCCATCTGGCCCATCAAGACTCACTCTCATTTCATCAGTCCATAAAACCTTAGAAAAATCAGTCTTGAGATATTTCTTGGCCCAGTCTTGACGTTTCAGCTTGTGTGTCTTGTTCAGTGGTGGTCGTCTTTCAGCCTTTCTTACCTTGGCCATGTCTCTGAGTATTGCACACCTTGTGCTTTTGGGCACTCCAGTGATGTTGCAGCTCTGAAATATGGCCAAACTGGTGGCAAGTGGCATCTTGGCAGCTGCACGCTTGACTTTTCTCAGTTCATGGGCAGTTATTTTGCGCCTTGGTTTTTCCACACGCTTCTTGCGACCCTGTTGACTATTTTGAATGAAACGCTTGATTGTTCGATGATCACGCTTCAGAAGCTTTGCAATTTTAAGAGTGCTGCATCCCTATGCAAGATATCTCACTATTTTTGACTTTTCTGAGCCTGTCAAGTCCTTCTTTTGACCCATTTTGCCAAAGGAAAGGAAGTTGCCTAATAATTATGCACACCTAATATAGGGTGTTGATGTCATTAGACCACACCCCTTCTCATTACAGAGATGCACATCACCTAATATGCTTAATTGGTAGTAGGCTTTCGAGCCTATACAGCTTGGAGTAAGACAACATGCATAAAGAGGATGATGTGGTCAAAATACTCATTTGCCTAATAATTCTGCACGCAGTGTACTGCACATCTGGGATAAGACGCGCATAAGCGAGTGTCACATTTAGGCCAGAAATACATCTTTTTGCTTGCTGGGGTGAAAAACCCTCTGATATACTGCACATCTGGGATAAGACGTGCATAAGTGGCTGTCACATTTAGGCCAGAAATCCATCTTTTTGGTTACTGAGGTGAAAAAACCCTCTAATATATACTGCACATCTGGGTGTCACGACGGACGTGCACTCAGACTAACAGATAAACCACCAACCAGGCTCTAGGCGAGAGGCAGGGGAAGGGTCACCTCCTAGCTAATCCCTGACCTCTCTCCCTGCACTGCTCAGCCCACATGCAGACCTTGGTGGTAGGTATGATGTGTCCCCGTGCCTGGGCTGAAACACCCTAAATTCCCTGAGATGGTGAAGAGGAGAAATAGGAGCAGCCTGCTCGCACAGAACCTGGATGGGAGAGATGACACAAAACAATCAAACTAGAAAACACACTTATCTTTCTGAGCTGGAACAGACAACCTTCTTTCCTAGCTTCCAAGACCAAAGTGATTCCTATAATCCGCTCAGAGCACTGGGCTGGAGTGCTATTTAAACTAATGACCCCACCCAGTGCACCTAATGAGAGGCAGCACGGCTCCAAAACAAAACACTAAACTCGTGCTGCTATTCTGGCCGACCTGCGCACATAGTCAGGGCGGGGCATGACACTGGGATTAGACATGCATAAGTGACTGTCACATTTAGGCCAGAAATAAGTTTTTTTGGTTACTGGGGTGAATAAACCCTCTAATATACTGCACATCTGGGATTAGACGTGCATAAGTGACTGTCACATTTAGGCCAGAAATACGGCTCTTTGGTTACTGGGGTGAAAAAACCCTCTAATATACTGCACATCTGGGATTAGACGTGCATAAGTTACTGTGAAATTTAGGCCACAAATACCGCTGTCATATAGAGGTAAAAAAAAAAAATTTAGTGCAATACTCTACATCAGAGTTTTTATTGGCGGTTAATTATTTTTAACAGACTTAACCACTTTTTACTTTGCTTTGTGAATGCTAACTATGAGGCAAACATCTAATAAGGGACGCGGTCATGGTTGTGGTGGTGGTGTTGGTGCAGGGAGAGGACGTGGCCGTTCTGCCACAGCTACACATCATACTGAACCTACTACCTCAGGTCCCAGTAGCCGCCAGAATCTACAGCGATATTTGGTCGGGCCTAATGCCGTTCTAAGGATGGTAAGGCCTGAGCAAGTACAGGCGCTAGTCAATTGGGTGTCCGACAGTGGATCCAGCACGTTCACATTATCTCCCACCCAGTCTTCTGCAGAAAGCGCACAGGTGGCACCTGAAACCCATGCCCATCAGTCTGTCACATCATTCCCGTGCATATCGGGGAACCTGTCTGTGCCTCAAGTCATGCAGCAGTCTCTTATGATGTTTGAAGACTCTGCTGGCAGGGTTTCCCAAGGGCATCCACCTAGCCCTTCCCCAGGGGTGGAAGACATAGAATGCACTGACGCACAACCACTTATGTTTCCTGATGAGGACATACCACCTCAGCACGTCTCTGATGATGACGAAACACAGGTGCCAACTGCTGCGTCTTTCTGCAGTGTGCAGACCGAAAAGGAGGTCAGGGAGGAAGACTGGGTGGAAGACGTTGAGAGTTCGGAGGAAGAGGCAGTGGTGAGACCGAGCCAACAGCGTAGCAAAAGCATGAGCAGGATGCAAAAGCAGAGCAGCCATCGCCAAAACAGTTTGCCTGCTACTGGCCACCGTCACCAGGGACCGAGCACACCAAAGGCAGCTTCAAAGAGTTCCCTGGCATGGCACTTTTTCACACAATGTGCTGACGACAAGACCCGAGTGGTTTTCACGCTGTGCCATCAGAGCCTGAAGCGAGGCATTAACGTTCTGAACCTTAGCACAACCTGCATGACCAGGCATCTACATGTGAGACACGGACTGCAGTGGAGTAAGCACCTTCAAAACCAAGAAAGGGCTCAGGCCCCTCCTGCTCCCTCTTCTGCTGCTGCCTCGGCCTCTTCCTCCACCTCTGGAGGAACGTAGGCACCTGCCGCCCAGCAAACAGAGGATGTGCCACCAGCAACACCACCTCCGTCACCAAGCATCTCCACCATGTCACACGGAAGCGTTCAGCTCTCCATCTCACAAAATTCCCACCTAGCCACCCTCGATCCCTGGTCCTGAATGCCAGCAGTTCTAAACTACTGGCCTTTGAAATGCTGTCATTCAGGCTGGTGGAGACAGACCGCTTCAAACAGCTCATGTCGCTTGCTGTCCCACAGTACGTCATTCCCAGCTGCCACTACTTCTCCAGGAGAGCCGTGCCCTCCCTGCACAACCAAGTATCGGATAAAATCAAGTGTGCACTGCGCAACGCCATCTGTGGCAAGGTCCACCTAACCACAGATACGTGGACCAGTAAGCACAGCCAGGGACGCTATATCTCCCTAACTGCACACTGGGTAAATGTAGTGGCGGCTGGGCCCCAGGCGGAGAGCTGTTTGGCGCACATCCTTCCACCGCCAAGGATCGCAGGGCATCATTCTTTGTCTCCTGTTGCCTCCTCTCCCTACTCGGCTTCCTCCTCCTTTTCTACCACCTCCTCATCCGGTCAGCAACAGACCTTCACCACCAACTTCAGCACAGCCAGGGGTAAACGTCAGCAGGCCGTTCTGAAACTGATGTGTTTGGGGGACAGGCCCCACATCGCGCAGGAGTTGTGGCGGGGTATAGAACAACAGACCGACGAGTGGTTGCTGCCAGTGAGCCACAAGCCCGGCCTGGTGGTGTGCAATAATGGGCGAAATCTCGTTGCAGCTCTGGGACTAGCCGGTTTGACGCACATCCCTTGCCTGGTGCATGTGCTGAATTTGGTGGTGCAGAAATTCATTCACAACTACCCCGACATGTCAGAGCTGCTGCGTAAAGTGCGGGCCGTCTGTGCGCGCTTCCGGCGTTCTCATCCTGCCGCCGCTCGGCTGTCTGCTCTACAGCGTAACTTCAGCCTTCGTAACTCCACCTTGCACATGCTGGAGAGACTGTGCGAGCAGCAGCAGGCCATAGTCGAGTTTCAGCTGCAGCACGCACGGGTGAGACGCACTGCGGAACAGCACTACTTCACCACCAGTGACTGGGCCTCCATGCGAGACCTGTGTGCCCTGTTGCGCTGTTTCGAGTACTCCACCAACATGGCCAGTGGCGATGACGCCGTTATCAGCGTTACAATACCACTTCTATGTCTGGGTCATCTCTTTCTCTTTCATCTCTTTTACACGGGCGTTGCAGGAAAATGTGCGGGTGCGTTACGGGAACACCCACGATTTTTCCGCGCGAGTGCAAAACATTGTAATGCATTTTGCACTCGCGTGAGAAAAATCGCGCATGTTTGGTACCCAAACCCGAACTTCTTCACAGAAGTTCGGGCTTGGGATCGATGTTCTGTAAATAGTATTATTTTCCCTTATAACATGGTTATAAGGGAAAATAATAGCATTCTGAATACAGAATGCATAGTAAAACATCGCTGGAGGGGTTAAAAAAAATAAAAATTAAATTAACTCACCTTAGTCCACTTGTTTGCGGCCCGGCATCTCCTTCTGGCTTCATCCATGGTAAAAGATCATGTGACGTACCATGTGATGACCGGAGTGACGTCATCAAAGGTCCTTGAACTATAATTAATGCTCACCACAGGTCCTAATCAGTAAAGGGGACAGAAGGAGATGCCGACATCGCGATCAAGTGGATTAAGGTGAGTTAAATTTTTTTTATTTTTTTTTAACCCCTCCAGCGCTGTTTTACTTTGCATTCTGTATTCAGAATGCTATTATTTTCCCTTATAACCATGTTATAAGGGAAAATAATAATGATCGGGTCTCCATCCCGATCGTCTCCTAGCAACCATATGTGAAAATCGCACCGCATCCGCACTTGCTTGCGGATGCTTGCGATTTTCACACAACCCTATTCATTTCTATGGGGCTTGCGTTACATGAAAAACGCACAAAGAGGAGCATGCTGCGATTTTCACGCAACGCACAAGTGATGCGTGAAAATCACCGCTCATGTGAAAAGCCCCATAGAAATGAATGGGTCAGGATTCCGTGCGGATGCAATGCGTTCACCTCCCGCAACGCATCCGCGCGGAAAACTCGGGGCCTAACACTTTCAGGCTAGTCTTTTAGAAGTGGCTCAGAAAGAGGATTTTTGCAACAGCAAAGGCCAGGTACAAATTTGGCCAGCCAGGGCCCACTACTGGAGGACGAGGAGGAAGAGGAGGATGGGGATGAAGCATGTTCACAGCGGGGTGGAATCCAACGCAGCTCGGGCCCATCACTGGTGCGTGGCTGGGTGGATACGGAGGACGCAGACGATACGCCAGAGGACAGCTTGTCCTTACCTCTGGGCAGCCTGGCACACATAAGCGACTACATGCTGCAGTGCCTGCGCAACGACAGCAGAGTTGCCCACATTTTAACGTGTGCTGACTACTGGGTGTGCCCCCCTGCTGGATCCCCGTTACAAAGACAATGTGCCGTCCTTAATTCCCTCACTGGAGCGTGATCGGAAGATGCGCGACTACAGGCGCACGCTGGTAGCCGCGCTCATGAGAGCATTCCTGACTGACGCCGGGGGACAAGTGGAAGCACAAGGCGAAGGCAGGGGAGGAGGAAGAGGTCGCCAACGCAGCTGTGTCAGCGCCAGCACCTCAGAAGGCAGGGTTAGCATGGCCGACATGTGGAAAAGCTTTGTCACCCCGCTGCAACAACCGGCCCCAACTGCTGATATGGAGCGTGTTAGCAGGAGGCAGCATTTGAACAACATGGTGGAACAGTACCTGTGCACACGACTGCATGTACTGACTGATGGTTCTGCCCCATTCAACTTCTGGGTCTCCAAATTGTCCACATGGCCAGAGCTTGCCCTGTATGCCTTGGAGGTGCTGGCCTGCCCTGCAGCCAGTGTACTCTCTGAACGTGTGTTTAGCACGGCAGGAGGCGTCATTACAGACAGACGCAGCCGCCTGTCCACAGCCAACGTGGACAAGCTCACGTTCATTAAAATGAACCAGACTTGGATCCCTCAGGACTTGTCTGTACCTTGTGCAGAATAGACAGTTCTAACAGCCTCAACCATTCATCCTTGTACTCAAGTGCACTTATTCCTTTTTTTTTAATTTTATATGTCCCAATATTTTGGGGGATACCCCTATGTAAAAATGCAAAATAACACACATCTGTGTTGGCTACCTATTCCTCCTTCGCCGCCGCTTCCACCTAGACCGCCACGTGAGCCTACACAGCCACATCCACCCATTCACCGCCTCCTCAACCTCTTCCTCCTACATCATTCCTAATTTTTTTTTATTATGTTTTTTATGTTTTTTAAATTCATTTCCCTATCCACATTTGTTTGCAGAGCATTTGCCATGCTCTTAAGCACATTTTGCTGCCTTTTGCAGCCCTCTAGCTCTTTCCATGACATTTTTACAGCCATTTTAGTGCTCAAAAGTTCGGGTCCCCATTGACTTCAATGGGGTTCGGGTTCGGGGTCAAGTTCGGGTCCCGAACCCGAATTTTTTTTTAAGTTCGGCCGAACCTGCCGAACCTAAACATCCATGTGTCCGCTCAACTCTAATCACTACACACTATTCTTCTAATCAGACAATTCATTTGAGCAGAGGTTTGCCTCTGTGCACCTCTTGCTGTCATTCCAGTTCGTCGTTGTTCTCCCAGCCACCAGGAAATGCAACATTGAACAGTGCTGACATCTCTGCCTGGGCAGATAGCAACTGCCAAAGTGATAAAACAATGTCTCTCAGTTCAAGAATTCTGTCTATCTAACTTTGTGATAAGTGGCAATAATTGGCATGACTACAAACAGGAGGCATTGCACAATCATCCTGTCACGTAGGCACCGCTGCATCCAGTGACCAGGGATGGGTCTGCCAGGGGCCAAACTACCTCCAATCTCTCACTGTGCACACAACACAGACTCAGGCTGCAAAGTGAGAGCAGATCACCCACAAATGCACAGACCCGACACCCCAAACACCAGCTGCCACCACCGACTTTGACGTAAGTCGGAAACGCTGCAAAAGCCACGTATAAATGCTCTGCTCACAGGCGATCACACATTCAGCCTATGGATTCTTTACAGCAACAAGGCGGACTTATAGAGTGAATATTTTATACACAAAAAATATTGCAGTGCTTACAAAAAACAGATGTAAAATGAGACAATGTAAAAATAAGGTACAAAAACAGTAAGAGTAAATGGGGGAAAATACAGTAATACAAAACTTACTGCCCCCGGGAGAAGGGGAAGAAATGGATACCCGTCAGCTCGGCTGTGACTCCCACACGGTGTAACAAATAAAATATGTCCACGCAACATTTTTAGAAAACCTGCAATGGTTTCCAAATTTCCAGTCAGCCTAGTCATTGAATATTGAAATCTCTTTGAAACTTTTCAAATCTCCCGCCAAAATAAATCTCCTTTCTCCAGTATCTGGTTTAGCAGGGAGAGCTTTTTTTTGAAGTTTCTACATGGCAGCCGGAAGTGTTAGATACGACAGGATAATGAGGAGAACTGTCCATTTGCACCTCTGTAGCTGGCAGAGGTCCAGCCTCTCCGACTCCATCCTGCTGGGATAGAATGGAGGCTTCAAAGCAGTCAGTCATTTGGTGAATGAACCTTCTCTTCAGCAGAGATAAAATCCTTCTACAATAGATACACAGCACATATAAGTTTACAATAGTTATTACAAGTGCAATGTGCTGCCCCCCAGGGCCTAATCGGGGTCCCAGTGTGTAGGAATAGTGATGTTGTGGGCCTAATAGTTTTGTGTCACGGTTCTCCTACCTGTGTACCGTCACTCCCCAGGATTAGGTTCTGTAGCATCAAAGGAGTTGTAGTTGGTAGAAAAAGTTAAGTCCAGATTTGTTGAAGTTTGACGTTTTATGCTTGAATAAATTTATTGCAACCTTGTGTCATCCAAACAATACTTGATCTATCTCTTGGCTCCAGAAAGCTAAAGGTAAACTGGCAGATAAACTTGAATACTTTGCTTTCTCCCTCTTTGCTGTTCTGTTCTCTGGTTTCAGTCTGGTTACTTGACTTTCTAGCAACTCTGGTACCTTTGAGTGGAGTGCCTTTGGCCGTTGACCCCATCATAATACTCAGTCTATGAACTGCAAGGAGTCGTGGTACTCTACGACCTGCTTCCCCTGGAAGACTTCTACTGCAGGAGGGGGACGCTCCCCTCACTGTGCAATGTCTCATCTCCTTCCAACTCTCAACTCAATCTAGCTTCCTGCAACCTCTCCCTTGGTAGGAAGCAGGACTAGCCCACTTATGCCCAAAGGGGGGAGAATAGAATCTTAAGTTCCATTCTATCTAAAAAAATCTCTTTCTGCCATATACACTGCCACCTGCTGGTCAACCAGGCACAGTGCATGTACAGACAATACATAACAGTTACATAACAATATGATTAAGACACAGTATCAGAGGACCTGGAAATAAATACACAGATGACATTATTTGTTAGCCATTAGAGACAGTAGCTAGGTGTAGGAATAGTAGTGCCCGCTCTGGGGTACTGCACAAGTATGCACCCAGATATCATATTTATGACATATCCCACATGACTTGATCTGATTTTCGAGGTTTGATGTGGCCAAAAAATGTTGCTTTTATTCTGGCTTTTATACCACCTCCCATATGCCACAGATTGGAGCTAGGAGCTTGAAAATTTAATCGTCTGCAGATCTTAGCAACACTTGCTATTTCAGTTTGCATAATCTTATGACTTGTCTTGGTGCTGCAATTTCAATGTTGAGGAGTTCTGCATCACAAAGTGTAAATGATAACATTCTTCACTGATTAGGTAAACCTTTCTTTGCCTGCATCCCCTGTCTCACCCTTTTCTGGGGAATGTTGCAAGACCCTGCATGGTTCTTATGTTTGCCTTTCCTAACAAGCTGTGAACTTTCAGTAATATGTGAATAATTCATGTAACCGTTTGTGATCTTTAAACTCTACAGGAAGCCGATGCATCTCTAAAAGAGTCTGTTAACTTCTAGAAGACAGTGTACAGGAGGCATGCATTATATGCCTTGGATACATAGCAGTATCAACTGATATAACTAAAAACGTATAATGAGCCTGAGGTTTTCTAAGCTATAAATGCATTCTAAAAGAAAATAGTTTTAATCTATAAATTTACTAAAAGCATATAATCATGTATACTATATTACCAACAGATGTGCCCCCAACCATCCATATGCATCCCTTTCTTCCCAGAATTCCAGAGTAGCATGTATGGCCTAAAAGTCTCCTCATGCTGATTAAGGCGCTCTCCCCAAGGAGAGATAGTAACCCCCCAGGACTTAGGCCTCTCACCCAGTTAAGCCAGTACTCTCTCCTCTGCACTAATGAGGGAAATCACCCTGACACAGTTGTCTGCAGATGAGTTTCTGGCTTATTTAAAGGGTCGAATATTGACTTATAGAATAGATGTCTTACATCTGGTGGCATTAGAGGCAGAGCTTGTTAAGAACTCATTTGCATCCATTTCTTTCCAAAATGTATGGCCTATAAGTCACCTCACACCGATTAAGGCGCTCTTCCCAAGGAGCAAGGAGAGATAGTACCCCCAAATCCCAATGTAACATCCCAGAGTTATGTTACTAAACTCTTTCTCCCCGCTACATCCTGTTAAGTGTATGTATAATGTCATCCTGTGTAATTTATATCACATCCTCAGTAATGTACATTATTCTAAGCCTGTTACATATAATTTGCTGTAATTTTCATGTTCACCAGCAGGTGGCAGCAATGTATTCAGCAGGTCTTAGTTCAGTTTAGTATATCTACACTGGAATAGTTCATTCCAGTCTAGCTCCCCCCATTTTGAGCAGAGGTAGGCTGGCCCATGTCCTGTCTCATGGGGAGGAAGGGAAGTATAGTTAGTGTACCAGCCACCCCAGCTAGGGGAAGGCTGTGTTGGTAGGAGCTCCCAGAAATAGGGATCCCAGACCAGAATCTGTCTCGACTGAGACCAAAGATCACCCTTCCCAGACTGAGCCCTCAGCCTCAGCTGGTTGACAAGCAAGCAGCACCTCCAGAACTCCAGATCTCCAGAACGGAACATTCCCTGCAAGCAGAACTGTGAGTAAATTATCCAGAGACCAGAAGATGCCAAATTCCTCCTCAGCTAGTCAGGCCCACACCAAGCAGAAGATAGAGCAGAAGACAGATTCCTTCCATATTCTCCAGGCATCTAGTATAGAAGCAGAAGAGATATTGATCCCTGCCATACATTGCCAGAAACCTGCTGGGACCTAAAGACTAATGCTGTATCTCATACGGATTTATGCTGCATTCAGTAAAGACAAGTTGGATTATATTACAAGTCTGGATCTCATTTACTACTACTAAAATCCTCCATTACTACTATTAGCAACACTCAATTTCTTGCAAGTGAGCCAGGATCCAGGAGTCCAGCCGTACCAAGGTAGGAGACACCGTTGACATTACACAGAGACCCTATCCCCACTCTGGCATTCCTCACCTGGTACGTAAGTTATAACATCTTAAAAGGGCCCTGCAACAGTACCCCGTGCAAGCTGCAATTGGCGTCACAAACAAACCATAGACTTTTATACACTTATCCTGACCCACTGCATAATTGGCCACCGTACCACGGTCCTGCTCATTGCATAAGTGGCATCACGAACAGGATCGAGCTGTGTGCCAACAGGATCGGATTGAATTGTGTGCCTACCCCTGTCCAACAGAACCGGATCCAATTCTGCGCTAAAACGGACCTAATGGCATGTTTCACAGTATTGCAAGAGCTGCAGACTGTGCAAAAACTTTGAAATTGGACTTTATTACTTTCATTACTGGACCAGAAAACGCTGCATTGTGCGCATCAGCACTACAAGGGTTTTTTGGCCATGTTCCCCTCATGGCGCAGCATCTCTATGACTTTCAAGAGCGCGAAGATATCGAATACATGCCCCTTCAAGAAGTTATTGTTACCGCCCCCAAGAGATGGGAAGAGACCAGAACACCCTCTCAAGAGCGCGAAATTAGCGAATACGCCCCCCAGAAGCGGGAAAACTCAGTAACGCCCTCTCAAGAGCGTGAAGATGTCGAATACGCCCCCCTAGAAGCGGGAAAACTAAAGACTGCCCACCATGAACTTCCTATTGTGAGCCAAGGGGATAAAGACTCCTCCCTCTGGGCTCCACCCTTATCTCTGGCATTCTGCTTGATCAAGGAGGCAGTAAAGATGGCGTTTCCCCAGCCCAGGTGGAATCAGATGGCTATTGGTCAGAGCCAGTCTATGAAGAGTACCTGCCAGAGATCCAAGTCTCGCAAATGGTGAAAAAGAGTGGACCCTCCGCCTTTGCCACAAGCCCGGAGGCAGTGGATCCCTCTGCGGCCAAAGAGACTGCATCACTTACCCTGAGCAGCACTCCTGATGTACCAGAGGAGACCGCTGTCACAAATCCAGTTCCCGCGGAGGAAGACAAGACTCCGATCAAGTCCCTGGAGGCTGTGGATCCCTCCGCTTCCAATCCTGTCAGCACAAAAGGAGAGACGTCATGCCAGATGGCTGCTGACGTCAAACCTGCTCCCGCGGAGGACGCCGCTGACGTTGCTGCGCAAGCCTCTGACCAGCCTGCACCGCAGACGGAGATGGGACCCCGTGATGATTACCAGGAGGCACCGGAACCGGCCGCCCGGCCGCGACAACAGGTAGGAGCTGCCGCGCTCCCTGAGGCCCCGGCCTGGTCCGCATCTGCCCCTGCACCGCGTCCCGCGGCTCCTGAAACCGCCACCAGGCCTAGGCCTGCTTCGCCAAGAACACTTACTGGTGCGGCGGAGGCGGCTGGTGTTTCCACTCCACCGCCCAGCTCCACTCCCGTTAAGCCAGGAAGCCTGAACCCTGAGGTGCCCCGTGAGATAACTGCCTTTGCCCAGACGGCTTGGGAGTATAAATCTGCCGTCGAGGAATGGGTGAAACAGGTAGTGGACGACCCCCAGCCAGGAGACCCCCAGCTGACTAGACGGACTGGAACCGTCCTATGGTTCTCCGTCGAGAGGGGAGCCAGGTTCTTACAGGACAATCACTCCGGATATGAGGTTTTTGTGGGCCGGCGCTCAGTAAAGCGACACTACTTGCCGCAGGCCCATCACAACCTTTACGTGGGGGACCAGGTGGAGTATACCCCCATGCGCTCCGTACAGGGCCCCTTTGCCGCCAGTGTGACCCTATTGGACAAACCACTCACCCCTGCAGTCACCCCAGAGACCTGGCAGGAGGACCCAGGCTCTGCGGGCAAGGTGAGATGCCTACAAGAGACCCCGGATGGCAGAATGCGGTTTAGAGAGCAGCCCCAGCCTGAACCTGCTCCACTTATACCTGACCTGGCCGCGCCATCAACCCTGCGAGTGGGCCAGATCAATAACTCGGTCTTAACCTTTAACCCCAAAGTGCAGCCGTACCTACTGCCTTGGAAGCAGTCCCAGGCACCTACTGCATCCTTGCCAGAGCCCCTTCAGCCAGAGGTTTTGAGCCCCTCTTCACCGGCTGCAAGGGAGTCAGGATCCAGGAGTCCAGCCGTACCAAGGTAGGAGACACCGTTGACATTACACAGAGACACTATCCCCACTCTGGCATTCCTCACCTGGTACGTGAGTTATAACATCTTAAAGGGCCCTGCAACAGTACCCTGTGCAAGCTGAAATTGGCGTCACGAACAAACCATAGACTTTTATACACTTATCCTGACCCACTGCATAATTGGCCACCGTACCACGGTCCTGCTCATTGCACCAACCATCCAAAGACTGCAGGTACATCTCAAAATTAAACAACCCAGGACTCCTATAGTCCACATAATATGGGTTAAGTGGGGTGGCCATAGTTTTATTGAACCAAAGGAGTTTAGGTGAACAACATTATTTAAAAGGAGTCTGGTTTTTGAAACAACCAGAGTGGGAACCTGCGCTGATTACTGTGTAGTCAAGGGTTTAGAGACACAAATATAAAGTTGTATGGATTGGTACCTTATAGGAGAGCGATCTATGCATGGAAGATCCTCCTTGTTATTGCAGGGAAGCTGGTGTCCGGATGGCTTCTGGTTCAACCTTCTAGCGTGAGTGGTGCTCCGACCGGCTGCAAATCACTTGTGCGAGGGAACCACCAGTTTGTAGTCCGGGAATTTCGGTGTGTGACATCACCGCACTCTATATGGATGCCTTCAGGGGACAAAAACTATCCGACGCGTTTCTGAGCAAGTCGGGCTCCTTCGCCGATGAGATTTATCAGTCCTGAGAATAAATAGGCACTCGTTCCCATGACAACCACTGGTTTATTATAACAAGGAGTGTTTAACCCCGTTCGGTTTATGGGTTAGTATTATGCATTAATCAAAGGCAAATAGTTCGATCTCCTGATTTAAGCCATATGGGGCTAAACTGTTTAATTTAAAAATCCATTTACTTTCTTTCCGTGACATTTCCTTAATATAATTGCCACCTCTTTTATTGGTGGGCACCTTTTCAATGCCTCCAAATATGGATCCTGCAAAGTTGCCCGCATGTTTTTGGGGCATAATGGCGGGATAGTGGGTGTCCCTCAAATTTTTGGTGTATATTATTGATGTGCTCTCTGATTCTGGTTTATAGCTGTCTTTTTGTTCTCCTCACGTATATTTTTTGGCAGGGACATCTTATATAGTATATGACTCCTGTGGTATTGCATGTCATGTAATGGTTGATTTTAAAAACTGAGTTTTTTTCTTTTATTTCCATTATTGGTCCTTTTGTGATTTTTTTTTGTCAGTTTACAGTTGTCACATAATTTACAGGGATAAAAACCCTTCTTCATAGTTTGTTTATGTATGGGTGGTTTATTGATTGTGATAGAAGGTGCCAACGCTTTGTGCATAAGTACCCAGGCTTACAGGACGTCCCCAAGCAGGCCAGGAAGGTGTGTGGCCATTTCAGGCGTTCCTACACGGCCATGGCACACTTTTCAGATATTCAGCGGCGAAACAACATGCCAGTGAGGCGCTTGATTTGCGACAGCCCGACACGTTGGAATTGAACACTCCTAATGTTCAACCGCCTGCTCCAACAAGAAAAAGCCGTCAACGAGTATTTGTATGACCGGGGTTCTAGGACAGCCTCTGCGGAGCTGGGTATTTCTTTGCCACATTATGCTCATGCGCAATGCATGTAGGCTCATGCGTCCCTTTGAGGAGGTGACAAACCTAGTCAGTCGCACCGAAGGCACCATCAGCGACATCATCCCATTTGTTTTCTTCCTGGAGCGTGCCCTGCGAAGAGTGCTGGATCAGGCCGTAGATGAGCGTGAAGAGGAAGAGGAAAAGTTCTGGTCACCATCACCACCAGAAACAGCCGTATCATCATCGCTTGCTGGACCTGCGGCAACGCTGGAAGAGGAGTCTGAGGAAGAGGAGTCAGAGGAGGAATGTGGCTTTGAGGAGGAGGAAGACCAACCACAGCAGGCATCCCAGGGTGCTCGTTGTCACCTATCTGGTACCCGTGGTGTTGTACGTGGCTAGGGGGAAGAACAGACCTTCAATGAGATCAGTGAGGACGAGGAACGGGACATGAGTAGCTCGGCATCCAACCTTGTGCAAATGGGGTCTTTCATGCTGTCATGCCTGTTGAGGGACCCTCGTATAAAAAGGCTGAAGGAGAACGACCTGTACTGGGTGGCCACGCTACTAGACCCCCGGTATAAGCAGAAAGTGCCTGAAATGTTACCGAATTACCGGAAGTCGGAAAGGATGCAGCAGTTCCAAAACAAGTTAAAAAGTATGCTTTACACAGCGTATAAGGGTGATGTCACAGCACAACGGGAATCTAACAGGGGAAAAGGTGAAAGTAATCCTCCTCCTACCATGACCACGCCGGCAAGGACAGGACGCTTTACAGACGTGTTGTTGATGGAGGACATGCAGAGCTTTTTAAGTCCTACGCATCGCCACAGCCCTTCGGGGTCCACCCTCAGAGAACGACTCGACCGACAGGTAGCAGACTACCTCGCCTTAACTGCAGATATCGACACTCTGAGCAGCGATACATTGCACGGCGCACGCGCAGTGCCCCAGATTGGAAGTAAGAGGACCGACCAAGCATCTTTTTCCATCTCCCGGTTCCTAAAATCTATTCCATACACCGGCCCCTGATAGGGGACGTAACAGGGATTAAACTGATAGGAATAGTACTACTTAACATACCACTCATATCGGGTAGTACAGTACATTGCACGGGGCATGTGCAGTGCCCCAAATTGGAAGCAAGAGGACCGACCAAGCATCTTTTTCCATCTCCCGGTTCCTAAAATATATTCCATACACCACACCGGCCCCTGATAGGGGACAAAATAGAGATTAAACTGGTAAGAACAGATTTTTTTTAATTAAAAAAAAAAGAGGACAGCCTCTGTGGAGCTGGGTATTTTTTGGCCGCGTTACTGAACGCTCATGCACAATGGCTATAGGCTCATGCGTCCTTTTGCGGAGGTGACAAACCTGGTCAGTCAAACCCAAGGCAACATCATCGACCTCATCCCATATGCGTTTTTTCTGGAGCGTGCCCTGCGAAGAGTGCTGGATCAGGCCGTAGATGAGCATGAAGAGGAAGAATTGTGGTCACCATCACCACCAGAAGCAGCCTTGTCGTCGTCGATTGCTGGACCTGCGGCAACGCAGAGAGAGGAGTCTGAAGAAGAGGAGTCTGAGGAGAAAGGTGGCTTTGAGGAGGTGAAAGACCAACCACAGCAGGCGTCCCAGGGGGCTTGTTGTCACCTCGGGGACCCTTGGTGTTGTACGTGGCTGGGTGGAGGAAGAGACCTTCAATGATGTCAGTGAGGACAAGGAACGGGACATGGCTAGCTTGGTATCCAACCTTGTGCAAATGGGGAGTTTGCGGTTGTGCAAATGGACTGTTTGCGGTTGTTTGCAGTGCGTTAAACGAGGAGTTTGGTCTGTCATAGTTTGGTCTGTCACTGTAAAGCGGGCGTAACCCTTACACTACCTGATCGATACAACATCATACCTGATGTTTTAAAGCACGTTATTCCAAACAATTTAGGAATGTTAGGTGATTTATGCCCTTTATGGATTAAAACCCGACTCTGCGTCAACTACGTAATTTTCCATGGGAGTTTTACCATGGATCCCCCTCCGGCATGTCACAGTCCAGGTGTTAGTCCCCTTCAAACAACTTTTCCATCACTATTGTGGCCAGAAAGAGTCCCTGTGGGTTTTAAAATTCGCCTGCCTATTGAAGTCTATGGCGGTTCGCCCGGTTCGCGAACATTTGCGGAAATTCGCGTTCGCCTTTCGCAAACGGAACATTTTATGTTTGCGACATCTCTAATCCCACGTAGCCAATATATACGAGCAAGGAGAAACTGCACCAACGATAGGGATTACAGAAAAGAATCCCAAAAATTAAATAAAAAATTCATGGAAAAGGGATATGATATAAAAAATCTGGTACCAATCGCAGATCAAGTTATTAGACTTGATCAATCTGTGTTACTACAGAAAGACACAAGACAAGATAAAGTAAAATTACCAAAAGATGACAAACACGTAGGACCGCAAACCATTGAAATCCCTATCATCAGCAGATATAGTGAAGGCACCTCAATTTAAAAAAAAACCTGTAAGACGGCATTGGAAAACATTAAAACAGTACAAGCAAATTGGTGAAATGATCACAGAATATCCAAAATTCATATTTAAGAAGGCCCCAAACCTTTCTAACCTGGTGGCACCTTCTATCACAATCAATAAACCACCCATACATAAACAAACTATGAAGAAGGGTTTTTATCCCTGTAAATTATGTGGCAACTGTAAACTGACAAAAAAAAAAAAATCACAAAAGGACCAATAATGGAAATAAAAGAAAAAAACTCAGTTTTTAAAATCAACCATTACATGACATGCAATACCACAGGAGTCATATACTATATAAGATGTCCCAGCCAAAAAATATACGTGGGGAGAACAAAAAGACAGCTATAAACCAGAATCAGAGAGCACATCAATAATATAAACCAAAAATTTGAGGGACACCCACTATCCCGCCATTATGCCCCAAAATCATGCGGGCAACTTTGCTGCTCCAGTCCTAAATGATTGCAATACAAATTCGTGGTCGAATTTGGGCAGAGTCTTAACCCAGCTCCCTGATACAGGATACCGAACTGGAAACGTGTAAGTAGAATAGTAGATGCATGAATTAAGAACTGATCCCCTCCTGTGCGAAGCCTAATATAATCACGGATCATGGACCTTACCGGACAGTAGTCTGTCTCCAAAGAAAAAATGGTCAAACAACCAGCCCTTTTACTATTGATCACATTTACAGTGGATATAAAAAGTCTACACACTCCTGTTAAAATCACAGGTTTCTGTGATGTAAAAAAGTGAGACGAAGATACATCATTTCAGAACTTTTTCCACCTTTAATGTGACCTATAAACTGTACCACTCAATTGAAAAAACAAACTGAAATATTTTAGGTTGAGTGAAGAAAACAAAACAAAAAAGTTAATATAATGTGGTTGCATTAGTGTGCACATCCTCCTATAACTGGGGATGTAGCTGTGTTCAGAATTAAGCAATTGCATTCAAAATCATGTTAAATAGGAGTCAGCATACACCTGTCATCATTTAAAGTGCCTCTGATAAACCCCGAATAAAGTTCAGCTGCTCTAGTCGGTCTTTCCTGAATTTTTCTTAGTCGCATCCCATAACAAAAGCCATGGTACACAGGGAGCTTTCAAAGCATCAGAGGGATCTTATTGTTAAAAGGTATCAGTCAGGAGAAGGGTACAAAAGAGTTTCCAAGGCATTAGATATACGATGGAACACAGTGAAGACAGTCATCATCAAGTGGCGAAAATATGGCACAACAGTGACATTACCAAAAACTGGATGTCCCTCCAAAATTGCTGAAAAGACGAGAAGAAAACTGGTCTGGGAGGCTACCAAGAGGCCTACATGTGACAACAATCTCCCGTATTCTTCATATGTCTGGGCTATGGGGTAGAGTGGCAAGACGAAAGCCTTTTCTTACAAAGAAAAACATCCAAGCCAGGCTACATTTTGCAAAAACACATCTGAAGTCTCCCAAAAGTATGTGGGAAAAGGTGTCATGGTCTAATGAAACCAAGGTTGAACTTTTTGGCCATAATTCCAAAAGATATGTTTGGTGCAAAAACAACACTGCACATCACCAAAAGAACACCATACCCACAGTGAAGCATGGTGGGGGCAGCATCATGCCAAGGGGCTGTTTTTCTTCAGCTGGAACTAGAGCCGTAGTTAAGCTAGAGGGAATTATGAACAGTTCCAAATACCAGTCAATATTGGCACAAAACGTTCAGGCTTCTGCTAAAAATGCTGAACATGAAGAGGAACTTCATCTTTCAGCATGACAAAGACCCAAAACATACATCCAAATCAACAAAGGAATGGCTTAACAAGAAGAAGATTAAAGTTTTGGAATGGCCCAGGCAGAGCCCAGACCTGAATCCGATTGAAAATCTGTGGGGTGATCTAAAGAGTAGAGTTGAGCGAACACCTGGATGTTCGGGTTCGAGAAGTTCGGCCGAACTTCCCGGAAATGTTCGGGTTCGGGATCCGAACCCGACCCGAACTTCGTCCCGAACCCGAACCCCATTGAAGTCAATGGGGACCCGAACTTTTGGGCACTAAAAAGGCTGTAAAACAGCCCAGGAAAGGGCTAGAGGGCTGCAAAAGGCAACAAAATGTAGTTAAATCCCCTGCAAACAAATGTGGATAGGGAAATGAATTAAAATAAAAATAAAATAAATAAAAATTAACCAATATCAATTGGAGAGAGGTCCCATAGCAGAGAATCAGGCTTCACGTCAGCAGAGAATCAGTCTTCATGCCATAGCAGAGAATCAGGCTTCACGTCACCCACCACTGTAACAGTCCATTGTCATATATTTAGGCCCCGGCACCCAGGCAGAGGAGAGAGGTCCCATAACAGAGAATCTGGCTTCATGTCAGCAGAGAATCAGTCTGCATGTCATAGCAGAGAATCAGGCTTCACGTCACCCAACACTGGAACAGTCCATTGTCATATATTTAGGCCCAGGCACCCAGGCAGAGGAGAGAGGTCCCGTAACAGAGAATCTGGTTTCATGTCAGCAGAGAATCAGTCTTTATGTCATAGCAGAGAATCAGGCTTCACGTCACCCAACACTGGAACAGTCCATTGTCAGATATTTAGGCCCAGGCACCCAGGCAGAGGAGAGAGGTCCCATAACAGAGATTCAGGCTTCATGTCAGCAGAGAATCAGTCTTCATATCATAGCAGAGAATCAGGCTTCATGTCACCCACCACTGGAACAGGCCACTGTCAGATATTTTAGGCCCCGGCACCCAGACAGAGGAGAGATTCATTCAACTTTGGGTTGCCCCGCAATATAATGGTAAAATGAAAATAAAAATAGGATTGAATGAGGAAGTGCCCTGGAGTACAATAATATATTGTTAAGTGGAGGTAGTTAATGTCTAATCTGCACAAGGGATGAACAGGTCCTGTGGGATCCATGCCTGGTTCATTTTTATGAACGTCAGCTTGTCCACATTGGCTGTAGACAGGCGGCTGCATTTGTCTGCAATGACGCCCCCTGCCGTGCTGAATACACGTTCAGACAAAACGCTGGCCGCCGGGCAGGCCAGCACCTCCAAGGCATAAAAGGCTAGCTTTGGCCACGTGGACAATTTGGAGACCCAGAAGTTGAATGGGGCCGAACCATCAGTCAGTACGTGGAGGGGTGTGCACAGGTACTGTTCCACCATGTTATTGAAATGTTGCCTCCTGCTAACACGTTCCGTATCAGGTGGTGGTGCAGTTAGCTGTGGCGTGGTGACAAAACTTTTCCAAATTTCTGCCATGCTAACCCTGCCCTCAGAGGAGCTGGCCGTGACACAGCTGCATTGGCGACCTCTTGCTCCTCCTCTGCCTTTGCCTTGGGCTTCCACTTGTTCCCCTGTGACATTTGGGAATGCTCTCAGTAGCGCGTCTACCAACGTGCGCTTGTACGCCGGCAGCAGAAACCACAAATTTTGAGAATTGCAAAATTGGGAATTGTTTTTCAACCCAGAACAAAAACTGTGCTTTGACGGACACTAAATAACTTGACCAGCTAAAACAGTAATGACAGATTTGGATGAATATAAATGTGAGGCCTATTTTTTAGGCGCTGGGTGACAGGTATACCTTTAATCACAGAATTAGACTTGGATCTGCACTGTAGCGTGTGTGTGAAGTTTTTGAGAATTACCCTATCAGCACCTTGAATCTAATATACCCTTTTAGGGATAGATTTAAAGTAGGCCTGATACAGCAGAAACCACTAATTTTGAGAATTGCAAATTTGGGAATTGTTTTTCAACCCAGAACAAAAACTGTGCTTTGATGGACACTAAATAACTTGACCAGCTAAAGCAGTAATGACAGATTTGGATTAATATAAATGTGAGGCCTATTTTTTAGGCGCTGGGTGACAGGCTCAACTTGCCCCTGATGTAGTATATGGCCAAAAAATAACCACACTATTGATGGTTAAATGCACTTGATGAAAGCTTGACCCTGATGTAGGATATAGCAAAAAAAACAACAACACACTATTGATGGTTAAATGCACTTGGTGGCAGCTTGTGCTGGCACACCACAAGCCACAAAATGGCCGCCGATCACCCCAGAAAAAAGTGACTGAAAAACACTCTGGGCAGCCTAAAAACACTGAGCAATTGAATAGCAGCAGTTCAATGATCCACAGCTGTAGATCGATCACTGAATGAAGTCTTTTGGAGGAGTTAATCACTGCCCAATCTCGCCCTAACGTCGCAGCTGCAACCTCTCCCTACACTTGTATCAGCAGAGTGACGTGCAGCGCTACGTGACCCAAGCTTATATAGAGGCTGGGTCACATGCTGCACTGGCCAATCACAGCCATGCCAATAGTAGGCATGGCTGTGATGGCCTCTTGGGGCAAGTAGTATGATGCTTGTTGATTGGCTGCTTTGCAGCCTTTCAAAAAGCGCCAAGAAAGCGCCGAACACCGAACTCGAACCCAGACTTTTATGAAAATGTTCGGGTTCGGGTCCGTGTCACGGACACCCTAAAATTCGGTACGAACCCGAACTATACAGTTCGGGTTCGCTCATCCCTACTAAAGAGGGCTGTGCACAGGAGATGCCCTCGCAATCTGACAGATTTGGAGTGTTTTTGCAAAGAAGAGTGGGCAAATCTTGCCAAGTGAAAATGTGCCATGCTCATACACAAAAAGACTGATTGCTGTAATAAAATCAAAAGGTGCTTCAACAAAGTATTAGTTTAAGGGTGTGCACACTTATGCAACCATATTATTTTATTTTTATATTTTTTCTTCCCTCTACCTAAAAGACTTCAGTTTGTTTTTCAATTGAGTTGTAAGGTTTAAACCTTCAGTCTTATCAGCCGAAAGCGGTGCACCTGGCTGATCCACCAAAGAACAAAAGGAGTTCAACCAACTGGAGAATCTGGGGGCCAGCAAATAGAAAATCAGGACTACAGGATTACTGACAGGACACCAGTTTCCAAACGCAGTAACCACTCCAAAAAGGAACTAAATAAATTAAAATTATAATGTGAAACAGAACACCCCATGGGCATACACTTATCTACAAAAAGCTGATCCTCCAAGCATTAGCCCAACAAGGGGAAACACTCAGGATATACTGTTAACAAGCAAAAGGCCAAAGCTTTATCAGATATGGCCAAGAGAGCTAGCTACTTGTCCGGCCTTACGCACTAAGTATACAGCTCTATCAAACAATGTATACCTAACTGTAGCTTCCTCTTTTGAGATGCCATCACTGACTGAAGGATTTCCATACCTTCTTCGGGACCAAGCACAATGGTGACATCTACAAATTAGAAAGGGGTGGCTCGGAAAAATGACCTGCCATACAGCCTAAAGCTACTTCTTTCAATAATTTGTCCTTCGCCAAACTGACATTGTCATGTACTGAGTGACCACGAATTCTGATTGAACTGCAAAACCATGGGATGCTCATACAAATTATAAAAAGCCCTTGTGAAACCTGTCCTAAGCAGGCTTGCTTCTCATTTCTTGGGATATAGCTCGAACCACTGCAGCAGTATGCCACTTTTCACTGGCATTCTGTCCACCCCCGGATGAGCTTAATTTGGGGGATTGCCTCATCTGGCAGAAATACCGGAGCAACGAGTGTGCACCACCACAGATAGAGCATTTGTGTCTAAATTGACAGTTTGTATAGAACCTGCAATGGTCTTCAGTAAATAAACAACAAGCCCCTGTGAGCTTATGGATCGCATGGCCAGACATGGACTGTCCTAACTCTGTGAAGCCTCTCTGAAAGGGCTGTGGAGGCCGCTGTGCTATTAATCTGAATCCAGATGTCAGTGACCTTGAAGGCCCATCCAACTGACAGGCACAATGCCAACCAACGCCTTGATTCGTCATGATTTCACCACCAAGCTGAACCTCAGTGTAGCTTGTGGACACTATAATTGTATCAAAGTACACTAGGGGTCTCAAAACACATGGCCCATGAGGTACTTATTGGCGGCTTGTGATCCAGTCAGTTTATGGGGGGCCACAAGTGTAGGCGGTCGCGATTACATCATCACGACAAGGGGCGTAGCTAGAAATGACTGGGCCCCATAGCAAAAAAAAAATTATGGCCCCCCCCTCCCGGATCTCCCACCCCCACATACCTATCGGACCTCCCCACCCCAACATCCTCACACCACACTATTAAAGGGATTCTGTCATCAGATTTAACCCCTCTAACCTAAACATATGCTCATGTCCAGACTAATAAGAAGAATCCTAAGCTGGCCTTATTAAACCTCCCTGTGGCTCTATTTGCCCAAAAAACAGGTTTTTATAACCTGTCAATAACTTACTTAAGGTGCCCAAGGTGAGGTCCGTTAATACAGGGTGCCCGGCCGCACCCCTTGCTGTCCGTTGCCCAGCGCCGCCTTCCCTGTCTTCAGTGCCGCCTTCTACAGCTCAGCGCCGCCTCCGCAATCCTCCCCATCCCAGACGGCAAGGGGTGTGGTCGGGCACCCTGTATTAACGGACCTCCCCTTGGGCACCTTAAGTAAGTGATTGACAGGTTATAAAAACCTGTTTTTTGGGCAAATAGAGCCACAGTGAGGTTTAATAAGGCCAGCTTAGGCTTCTTCTTATTAGTCTGGACATGAGCATATGCTTAGGTTAGAGGGGTTAAATCTGACAGAATCCCTTTAAATAATGCAGCTGCGCCTCCCAGGCTTGAGCAGGTATATGTGTGAATATGGATTAGGGAAGATGCTGAGATCTGGCTGTACCTCACTTTGAGGTACAGCCGGATCTCAGCATCTTCCCTATTCCCACATATACCTGCTCAAGCCTGGCAGGCGCAGCTGCATTATTTAATAGTGTGGTGTGCGCCCCCCCAACATAATAAACATTGGTGGCGCAGTGCGACCCCCCCCAACACCCCAGTATAATAAACATTGGTGGCGCAGTGCGCCCCCCCTCCCTAGTATAATAAACATATAAACATTGGTGGTGCAGTGCGCCCCCCCCCCCCAACACCCCAGTATAATAAACATTGGTGGCGCAGTGCGCCCCCCCCCCTCCCTAGTATGATAAACATATAAACATTGGTGGGCAGTGCCAATGAGGGTTAAAAAAAAAAAAAAAAAATTAACTCACCACCTCCAATTGATCGCGTAGCAGCCGGTCTCCTGTACTTTCTTTAGGACCTGTCAAAGGACCTGTGGTGATGTCACTGAGCTCATCACATGATACATCACATGATACATCACCATGGTAATGGACCATGTGATGAAGGCTGGAGCTCAGTGACGTCACCACAGGTCCTGAAGAAAGAACAGGAGACCGGCAGCAGCTACGCGATCAATTGGAGGAGGTGAGTTAATTTTTTATTTTTATTTTTTAACCCTCATTGGTACTGCCCACCAATGTTTATATGTTTATTATACTGGGGGGGGGCCACACTCAATGTTTATTATACTGGGGGGGGGCCGCACTCAATGTTTAATATACTGGGGGGGGCCGCACTCAATGTTTATTATACTATTATACTGGGGGGGGGGGAGGCGCACTCAATGTTAATGAAGATAACTGACTTGTTAATACAAATGGAGGAGGCGGGTGCCGGAATCAAATAGCGGCACCCGACCTCTATGACAGGGAGCGGCACCTGAGGGGTTAACTGCCGCTGATCGCAGCTCCCTGTCATAGAGGTCGGGTGCCGCTATTTGATTCCGGCACCCGCCTCCTGCATTTGTATTAACAGCTCAGTTATCTTCATTGGTGGCGCAGTGGCCACAGCCCCTCCCCTGGCCCTGTCCCTCTCCCTATTGGCCGCGGCGGCAGCAGCAGCACGGGGGGAGGGAGAGACCATCTGGAGCCCTGCCCCTATCACAGCGCCACGCCTGGCCCACTCGCCACATTTTTTTTTATTTTTTATTTTTATCCTCAGTCGCGGCGGGCCCCCTGTGGCGTAGGGCCCCATAGCCATTGCTATGGCTGCTATGGCGATCCCTACGCCACTGATCACGACCTCCTGTGCTGGATCTCAGGTGTCACAATGGCATGGCTAAGACCGCCTGTGTCAGTTCATGATCACTTCATCACGGCACCTGAAATTCATCGCAGGAGGTTGAGGTGATGTCATAAACTCAGGAAACAGGCCAGAAGATGACGGCAAAGAATGTGAATCAGTATTATTATTTTTTAATATGTTGGCTATTTGGGGCAATATGGAAGGGGGGCATTAATACAGGCTGAAGCACTATGGGAAGAGGGGGAATTATAATACAATAAGCACTACAAGTGCGGGCTAAAACAATACAGGGAACACTATAATACATGGGCACTAAAAGAGAGGTGTTAATACAAATTTGAGCACTACAGAGGGGCATTATAATACAGGAGGCACTACAGTGGCATAATAATACAGGGAACAACGCGTTTCGGGGATCAGAGACCCCCCTTCATCAGGTTTCACTGTCTCTGATCCCCGAAAACACGTTGTTTCTTATTAAAACAAGAAGAATCCATCTATTAATACTGCTTCCACTAGTGATTTTGCGCCGATGCAGAACTTCTTATTCTTTACCTACTAATTTCTTTTGGGGGACTGGACATCCCATCCAAGAGACTACAAAATCTGCGGCTGCAATCCTGGTTCAAAGGTCTTATTTCCACTAAATCTACAGTAGAGTTGTGCCTGCCGGAGCACAACCCTGTAAGGTGAGTTTGGATATTTCTCACTCTGATATTTTCATCCGGTTGAACATACTACCCTATTGCGCGCTCTGTTTTTTCTCTGTTTCCCTGTTCCCGAGGGGAATTTAGATCTGTCCGTGACATAATAATACAGGGAGCACTATAAGGGAGGTTATAACTGCAGAAGGACATTAGAACTACAGGAGGCACTGTAGGGGGATTAGAACTACAGGGGGGCTTTATAAATACTGGGGCTAGTACATGAGGCATTAAAAATACTGGAGCTACTATAGGGGGTCACTATATGGGGCATTGTAACTACCCTCATAGACTTTGTGACACAGTGAGTGGAATGGTCTGGGAAAACAGGTATTTTCCTCCCAGCATGTGCTGCTGGCCTGATTTGCAGCCAGGTGGGGTCAAATACTGGACTGGATTTTAATTGCTGGTTCGGGTTTTTGGCAGCACCTGGCTGTCCTTAAGTAGACAGCTGGGCTCACCAGCAGGATCTCTGTGTTGGGATCTGAGGCTTGGTGCCAAGTTGGAGGGATGAGACCCATGGGCCGAGGAAACAGGCCCCCTAAAGCCTGCCGTGGACTCCTGGAGGCAGAACTGACATCAAGGTGACTTGTCTTATATGAACGTTCCAATTTGTGTGCAGTAACACCAAGATGTACTTTCCATTGTGTGTAAAGTAAACACCAAGACTGCAAAGTAACAAATTGTTTTGTGAGTTAAGAACTTGTCTTTTGCCTCTGTACTGCGTCCGCTTACCTATCTAACAGAGTGAAACCCGACAACTTCTATTATGACGGAATGCAATACGAAAATGCTTCTTATCGGCTTCCATGGTGCATGCTGTTATATAATTCTGTTATGGTCCGTGTTAACAGAATGCATTACAGAATTCTTAGATAACCCAAACCCCAAACTTGCAAATCGCAAGTTTGCTCAACACTAACCCTAACGCAAGTGCAAACCCGACCTTAAAGGGGTTATCCCATGAATAATGTAAAAAATGAAAATCATATAGCACATGCCAACCTCTTTCTAACAAAGCTAGAACCAGCCCTGAACCTCACATGGATCCAGAGATCTCCCCATTCTTTGCTCTGCTAGACTCATATCAAGCTGAAAGCTCAAAGAGAGCGTCTTTTCTGTTGCAGTTCAGGGGGCGTGTCTCATCTCTCCCTATCACAGCTCAGGGGGCGTGTCCATGCTCTCCCTATCACAGCTCAGGAGGCAATTAAAGGATGAAACTGAGCATGTGCGGCCTTCTCAGTGAGCAGGTCAAAGAAATAATAAAGAAACAAACAGCAGGTGGCGCTATACAGATACATTTTATTTAATAACTCTGGCTATGCAAAAATTTGTATTACATGCAATTACAAAAGTATTCAGATCCATGTGCTGGTTTAAAAACTGTAGAATATTTTTTGTGGGACATCCCCTTTAAGTGTCTGTTTTTATGCTTGTGTAAAATATGTCTCAGTCTAAACACATTCAGGACTAATGAAGAGCATTAGCCATGAGTACAAAAAGCTGGCGTGTGATCAGAGTTCGACTTGATGACTTCTTTAACTTTAGCCATGTTCGCATCTCCAGTGAATGATTCTGGCGGGCTGTTACGATAAAGAATCTGAATATTTTTAACCGCTGCAATAAAGAATTACCTTGTTCATTTGGAGCTGGACTGCCTAGTTTTTCAAGATAAAGAACAGCGTACCGGAGTTCACTGGATCTGGTATTGCCAGATTCTACAGATCACCGCCAGATCCCTATTGACTATAATGGGATCTAGCGGTGATCCAGCCACTTTACGGCATAAATGCCGGGTTTTGGTTGGACAAAAACCATTGCATGCAACGTTTTTTTGGTCCAGTCGACAGCCGGATCCTCTTGCTGCAGATGCGTACCCTTCCTTCTATGTCCTGACATTTTTATCTACCATTCTACTATCCTTTTATTTCCTATCTGTGTATAACTAATTGAGGTCTTCTGTCTGTCAGGATCAGTTCTGCATGGAGAAAAGCCTAGTAAACAATTTTTATTATATTAAAAGGCAGCTTTTGCTACAGTTTCAGTCCAAAAACAACTTTAAGGCACTATGCATATGGCAGAGGTGATGGTACTTAAAAGGAGTCATTTATCAAGAAACTTGCAACTTTTTTAATCGTAAAAAAAAAAGTCGCAAGTCCCTTTTTGACCAGCCATGCAACAATATGTAGTTTTTTATGCCCTGTTCGACAGTTGGGCGGGGTGGGGGCGGAGCAGGGGCCGTACACGGATGGACCCAGGCCCTGGCAAATTTACCAATATTTATTTCTCTAAACAGGCATAAATGTTGGTGAAAAACTACTCCAGGGGCTTGAGTAGTTTTTACACCAGGCGCAAAGACTGCCGTAGATGCAATTAATTAATGATGAGGTGCACACCTCTTCATAAATTTGCCAAATCTTATGGCAGCATAGAGGAGAATCTAAGACCGGTGTAAAAAGCGGGTCTTAGTAAATGACCCACAGAATTTCTGCTGCTCTGCACCTTGGAGGGACAAGGCATTCTGTATGTAAGGCTATTTTAGAGTGTTATTCTAGAAGCAATCCTTTCAGTCTGTAGTGCAGTGGATGTCGACCCATTGTGTCACTGACTACCACCCGTCTTCACCCCTTTTACCTCTATACAGGGACATCTGGTCACCAGATGAACCATCAGGCCGCTACCTCTTGAAGTACACTGCGTGCAGAATTATTAGGCAAATGAGTATTTTGACCACATCATCCTCTTTTTGCATGTTGTCTTACTCCAAGCTGTATAGGCTCGAAAGCCTACTACCAATTAAGCATATTAGGTGATGTGCATCTCTGTAATGAGAAGGGGTGTGGTCTAATGACATCAACACCCTATATTAGGTGTGCATAATTATTAGGCAACTTCCTTTCCTTTGGCAAAATGGGTCAAAAGAAGGACTTGACAGGCTCAGAAAAGTCAAAAATAGTGAGATATCTTGCAGAGGGATGCAGCACTCTTAAAATTGCAAAGCTTCTGAAGCGTGATCATCGAACAATCAAGCGTTTCATTCAAAATAGTCAACAGGGTCGCAAGAAGCGTGTGGAAAAACCAAGGCGCAAAATAACTGCCCATGAACTGAGAAAAGTCAAGCGTGCAGCTGCCAAGATGCCACTTGCCACCAGTTTGGCCATATTTCAGAGCTGCAACATCACTGGAGTGCCCAAAAGCACAAGGTGTGCAATACTCAGAGACATGGCCAAGGTAAGAAAGGCTGAAAGACGACCACCAATGAACAAGACACACAAGCTGAAACGTCAAGACTGGGCCAAGAAATATCTCAAGACTGATTTTTCTAAGGTTTTATGGACTGATGAAATGAGAGTGAGTCTTGATGGGCCAGATGGATGGGCCCGTGGCTGGATTGGTAAAGGGCAGAGAGCTCCAGTCCGACTCAGACGCCAGCAAGGTGGAGGTGGAGTACTGGTTTGGGCTGGTATCATCAAAGATGAGCTTGTGGGGCCTTTTCGGGTTGAGGATGGAGTCAAGCTCAACTCCCAGTCCTACTGCCAGTTTCTGGAAGACACCTTCTTCAAGCAGTGGTACAGGAAGAAGTCTGCATCCTTCAAGAAAAACATGATTTTCATGCAGGACAATGCTCCATCACACGCGTCCAAGTACTCCACAGCGTGGCTGGCAAGAAAGGGTATAAAAGAAGAAAATCTAATGACATGGCCTCCTTGTTCACCTGATCTGAACCCCATTGAGAACCTGTGGTCCATCATCAAATGTGAGATTTACAAGGAGGGAAAACAGTACACCTCTCTGAACAGTGTCTGGGAGGCTGTGGTTGCTGCTGCACGCAATGTTGATGGTGAACAGATCAAAACACTGACAGAATCCATGGATGGCAGGCTTTTGAGTGTCCTTGCAAAGAAAGGTGGCTATATTGGTCACTGATTTGTTTTTGTTTTGTTTTTGAATGTCAGAAATGTATATTTGTGAATGTTGAGATGTTATATTGGTTTCACTGGTAAAAATAAATAATTGAAATGGGTATATATTTGTTTTTTGTTAAGTTGCCTAATAATTATGCACAGTAATAGTCACCTGCACACACAGATATCCCCCTAAAATAGCTAAAACTAAAAACAAACTAAAAACTACTTACAAAAATATTCAGCTTTGATATTAATGAGTTTTTTGGGTTCATTGAGAACATGGTTGTTGTTCAATAATAAAATTAATCCTCAAAAATACAACTTGCCTAATAATTCTGCACTCCCTGTAGTCTCCGTGTAGTGACAGCAAACTCAGGCGGGTCAAGAGACACTGGTGCGTGGCACCAAAGGGGGCAGGCAAAATCATGGTCAGTGGATAAGCTGAGGTCAGGGCAGCACACCTTCACAGGGAAAAGCAAGTTAGACTACCTATTGCTCGGTCATGTTAACACAGCGGAAGGTGCCTTAAATACCCTGAAAACACTAGTCGTAGACTGCCAGACTAGGATGTATGCACTCTGACCCTTTAACAGCTGTAGTACACATGCACACCCTATAGCAGACAGAAGTAGAGATGGCCTTGCGGTTCGCTCGGCGGTCGTTTCGCAGCGAACTTTGCTTGTTCGTGATTCGCCGAACATGCGAACATATGGAGATGTCCACCGGCGTCATATTCTTTTACATTGTGAAGAACTTTGACCCATGACACATCCAACAGGTGGTACAGGACAGCCAATTGAGACGTTTCAGCACATAGACATACCCCCTACCTTATAAATAAACCTGATCTGGCCGCCATTTTACATTCAGTCTTCTGCCAGTGTATGGAGAGGTTGCTGTGTGGAGCAGGGACAGACTGTTAGGGACACCAAAAGCTAGCTAATAGGGCCACAAAAGTCCTTTTAAGGACTGGCATAGGTGTGCTATTGATAGTTGTGACTTAGGCCTCATGCACACGGCCGTTGTTAGGGTCCGCATCCAAGCCGTTGTTTTGGCACCTCGGATGTGGACCCATTCACTTCAACTCCGTGTGCTGTCCGCATCCGTGGCTCCGTTCCGCGGGCCCGTAAAAAAAATAACATGTCCTATTCTTGTCCGCGCTTTGCGGACAAGAATAGGCATTTACATTGCCGGCGCCCGTTCCATTCCGCGGAAGGCAACACGGGCGGCTTCCGTTTTTTGCGGATCCGCAGTTTGCGGACCGCAAAAAACGGCACGGCCATGTGCATGAGGCCTTACTGAGGGGTGTAATATACTTATAATATACTTTCTAACATAGAAAGTATATTATAGTGCGATTGTATTGTGCAGCAGGCAAATGCAAAAAGTGCAGTACAATCCTGGGAGAGTTTGTGGAGTACAACAATGTAATGAGGCAAGTGACCTAAGCATAAGCGCCTATAAGTAAGAAGACTGCCATATAAGATATATATTGAAAGAGTATCCACTATTAATGAGGGTGCGGGTAATATCATCAAGTATAAAGTGCAAGTGCAAGCTGCAATATGAGCAGAAAAGAGGATGGCAACTCTTGGGTCTTTGAGTATATATATATCTATTCAACCAAATGCAGCGGATAATAAAGTGCATGTGCAAGCTGACGTGGATGACCTAAAACCGATCGCAAGACACTTTAGGAACTTTCATGACAGTGATCCCTCACTCCTGAAGGTCTGTGGGATAGAACACATAGACCTAGGTATGCGTGGCGGTAATTTGATGAAACGCCTGGCCCAACTAGAAACAAAGTGGATCTGGACTTTGGATACCACACAACCAAAAAGCCTCAATGATGCCCTGTCTTATGCCCCCTTCCTACAGTGAACATGTAGATTTACATTTTAGAAAAATAAATATTCTTTTTATACTGTCGTTCTTTCATTTTTTAACAGGGTTTCATGTTCATATAATGTTTTGTGTATCTTCTTAATGGAGAGGTCTTTTATTAATGCTGTTTCTTTACATATAGGCTAATACATCTGTTTTCATCTCCTTACAAGGACCCTGGGCACATTCCATTGGATTACCCGCGTCACTAAAGACACAATTCGAGGATGGAAATGTCACTTTATGCCTTTTTTCCTTCCCCTTCCCCCCCCCCCCCCCCCCCTTTTTTTCCCCCTTTTTTTTTTTTTTGACTTATGGTCTTATTAATATCACTTTTTAATTATTTATGGATAATATGAATTGTCATCATGCACCTTCTTTTTTTCTGCTCACGGTTTATTTGGTTCACTTATTTATTCAAGTGACCTCTGATTTATTTTATATATCAAATCACAATTCGTAATTTATCCACTAATAGCATCATGAATTGGTGCACTGCACTTATAACTGCATTAATCATGCTATTTCATCCACTTGGTTGTGACTCGCCCTCATGTGATCTCCCTCTGTCAGGTTTCCATCCACTGGCCGCCGTACCATTGGGAGATCATGTGACCGCGACTTACTTCACCTTATCTTTAGTATTTAATCACAAATTCACCATTATTATCATGTATGAGTGCACTGCACCCCTATGGAGTATACAGCTGCATTATTCATGTTATTGTACTCACTTGCTTATAACTTGCGATCATACGATTTCCTCTCATCTGGTGGTTGTGCCATTGGAGATCACGTGATCGCGACTTGCGATCACGTGACTCATCCCCCTGACTTCGCCGTCTGCGTGACTGGCCATCACGTGACCGCCGAACATCTCGCGGGACTATGATGCCACTGACGTCATGGAAGGTCCTTGATCAGTAGGTGCAGCTGCACTCGCGCGATTGGCCACCGCGCGGTTCACCTGTGCCTTAGAATAGTTAGCCTCATGGATACCACATGTCCGATTAGTGTGTCCTGATTGGTGGAACATGCATTTAAGTATGACCTCTTCAGTAGGAAGACTGTACCCCCAGAGGAAGGTTTCAAATCGAAACGCACGTCGGGGTGTGCAGTCTTCCTGTGGATTTGCTACCTTTAACATACGGTATGTGACCTCATTTTTTCTATCCGCTTGTTTGATGTATTTCTTTGCGGTTTTGGCCTCTTGAACAAACATTCACCATGTTTTTCTGCCATTTTTTGTAGCTTGCACATGCACTTTATTATCCGCTGCATTTGGTTGAATAGATATATATATATATACTCAAAGACCCACACTGGAGAGTTGCCATCCTCTTTTCTGCTCATATTGCAGCTTGCACTTGCACTTTATACTTGATGATATTACCTGCACTCTCATTAATAGTGGATACTCTTTCAATATATATCTTATATAGCAGTCTTCTTACTTATAGGCGCTTATGCTTAGGTCACTTGCCTCATTACATTGTTGTACTCTACAAACTCTCCCAGGATTGTACTGCACTTTTTGCATTTGTCTGTCATCTCTTTTGTATGTTTTAAATTATATATCCAATAAAATAATATTTTTATAGCTTAGTAGTTCTCAGTGTCCTTTTATAGGTTCTCTAGCTGTTTCTGAGTTAAGCTCTTGTGAGGGGCTTTACCGTTGCTTTACACTATTCCTTTGTAACCTATTTTTGTATGTATTGTGCAGCAGTTGTGTGCGGTTCTGCTGCGATACTGCACTACACAGAGGGACAAACACTATTGGAACAAATTATTTCTACTAGTGTGATGTACCAGTTGCCCCCCAAAAAAACAGATTGAGGCAGGGGTGTTATATACCAATTATATACTTTCTATATAGTGCATTTGTATTGTGCAGCAGTTGTGTGCGGTTCTGCTGCGATACCGCAGCTATACAGAGGGACAAACGCTATTGGAACAAATAATTGCAACTGGTGTGATATACCAGTTTCCCCCCAAAAAAACTGATTTAGGCAGGGGTGTTATATACCAATTATATACTTTCTATATAGTGCATTTGGTTAGTGTAGCATTTGTTTGCGGTTTAATGCATTACCTCAGCTACAGAGAGTGACAAACGCCATTGGAACAAATAATTTCTACTGGTGTGAAATATAAGTTGCCCCCACCAAAAAAGTGGAGAAAAAAGTGGGCTACAATAAAATTGTTATTCAGTGAACGCATAATGTACCTGGAGCCACATAATCACAATTTATTTTATGTCAGAATGAATGCCTAAGTTTTAAGGCCCGTGCTCCTGTGGCCTAAAATAATAAATTTCTAGCCTCCAACAGGGCACATTTCTGAGAATTTCCCTTTAAGACGCATAAAAATGTTCCCTGATTAAGATACATATTTTTTGTTGGAATTCTTGTCATTGATCCCCCTCTAGTATGTCACTATCCATGTTGTGGGACTATTTGTGCACTTCTACTAAGTATTTGGTGGTTGCAGATATGAGCTAAAAGTTTTCAGGTTCGCCTGCCATGAAAGTGAATGTAGCCCGCCGCGAACTTGTGGTTCGTGAACCGTCCCGGCCGATGTTCGTCCATCACTAGACAGAAGTACTGCAGGCCAGCAGAAGGTCACAGCCCAGTGTGGAGTGAATAGAGCAGAAAGACAGCGGGTTTGGACTAGGGATCGACCGATTATCGGAGTTAACGATATTATCGGCTGATATTCATGATTTTTTAAGTTATCGGCATCTAACTTTGCTGATATGCCAATATTGCGTCCAGCGCGCTATCACAGAACATGAGCGTTCTGCTGTCAGCGCGCTCATGTTCCCTCAGCAGCACAGGGGAGAAGGAGTCACTCTCTCCCTCCCCCCCTGTGCCGCGCTGCCAATAAGGAGAGATGGGAGGAGGAGGGGCAGGCGCACTGCGCCACCAATGATAATTAACGTCTAATACAAATACAGGAGGCGGTGCCCAGCCTATATGACAGGAAGCTGCGATCAGTGGAAGTTAACCCCTCAGGTGCCGTTAAAATCGCACACAGCACATGCATGCAATCCGTGTGCAGTCTGTTGCTTACAATATTGTGGGAAAAAAAAGGATGATATTCATGGAGACAAAAAAAAACGGATCAACCGGTATGAGATAGTGATTTGTACACATTTCATGATAAATAACACAAAAATGTAACTGCTGTCAAATGTCCCCGACTACTGGCGACCAGTACAGACACCAAGCTCAAGGTAGTGAATCATAACTGCGCACTGTAATCTATCACAGTACTGGCGCTATCCTATACTATTTATTTTATTTTTTTACTTATTTACTGTATAAAGCTCTTTTCACATTGCGTTCGGTGAACACATAAGCTCTCAGTATGTACACCAAATGTGCGATAAGCTGCCGATTTCACCCGATGGAGGCCAAGAAGGTCCTTTTGGCCTGCATTGAGCTTGGATATGGACGTGGGGGTGGTGGCGGCTCATTCTTCTGTACCTAGACCAGAGCAGAAAAATGTTAAACATGCTGCAGATGTGAACCTAGCCTTATATGTTATTTAATACCAGTTTTTATCAGCTTGGCTGCAGCATTGTCCCTGTATTACCATATGGCCGCTGCTGCCAGTCACTGGCCTTAGTGATTCCCTGCCATATACCACCACAGCCATCATATGGGCATACAGGCATGTCATCACAGTAAATAAAGAAGCAATGGAATTGTAGCACTGGAGTGGTGGCAGACGTGTCAGGCGAGAAAAGGTTCTATTCAGGGGCGTACATAGAAATCACTGGACCCCATAGCAAGAATCTAAATTGGGCCCTGATGCCCATTCATAGCACCTCCCACTACCCGTTCCTGGCCAGTATACACAGCGGTGGTCTGATATGTGAGGTATGAGGTATAAATTACAGCTTGTACCTCACATCAGTACACTGCTGTATATACTATATACCTGTACACACTGCATCTATTGTACCTTGTACCTCACATAGTACACTGCTGTATATACCATATTTCTGTACACACTGCATGTCTTATACCTCATACCTCACATATGAATACACTGCTGTATATACTATATACCTGTACACACTGCATGTATTATGCCTCGTACCTCACATATCAGTACACTGCTGTATATACTATATACCTGTACACACTGCATGTATTATACCTCATACCTCACATATGAATTCACTGCTGTATATACTATATACCTGTACACACTGCATGTATTATACCTGATACCTCACATATCAGTACACACTGCATGTCTTATACCTCATACCTCACATATTAATACACTGCTGTATATACTATATATCTGTACACACTGCATGTCTTATACCTCATACCTCACATATCAGTACACTGCTGTATATACTATATACCTGTACACACTGCATGTATTATGCCTCGTACCTCACATATCAGTACACTGCTGTATATACTATACAGTTGCAAGAAAAGTATGTGAACCCTTTGGAATGATATGGATTTCTGCACAAATTGGTCATAAAATGTGATCTGATCTTCATCTAAGTCACAACAATAGACAATCACAGTCTGCCTAAACTAATAACACACAAAGAATTAAATGTTACCATGTTTTTATTGAACACACCATGTAAACATTCACAGTGCAGGTGGAAAAAGTATGTGAACCCCTAGACTAATGACATCTCCAAGAGCTAATTGGAGTGAGGTGTCAGCCAACTGGAGTCCAATCAATGAGATGAGATTGGAGGTGTTGGTTACAGCTGCCCTGCCCTACAAAAAACACACACCAGTTCTGGGTTTGCTTTTCACAAGAAGCATTGCCTGATGCCTCGCACAAAAGAGCTCTCAGAAGACCTACGATTAAAAATTGTTGACTTGCATAAAGCTGGAAAGGGTTATAAAAGTATCTCTAAAAGCCTTGCTGTTCATCAGTCCATGGTAAGACAAATTGTCTATAAATGGAGAAAGTTCAGCACTGCTGCTACTCTCCCTAGGAGTGGCCGTCCTGTAAAGATGACTGCAAGAGCACAGCGCAGACTGCTCAATGAGGTGAAGAAGAATCCTAGAGTGTCAGCTAAAGACTTACAAAAGTCTCTGGCATATGCTAACATCCCTGTTAGCGAATCTACGATACGTAAAACACTATAAACAAGAATGGATTTCATGGGAGGATACCACAGAGGAAGCCTCTGCTGTCCAAAAAAAACATTGCTGCACGTTTAAAGTTTGCACAAGAACACCTGGATGTTCCACAGCAGTACTGGCAAAATATTCTGTGGACAGATGAAACCAAAGTTGAGTTGTTTGGAAGAAACAAACAACACTATGTGTGGAGAAAAAGAGGCACAGCACACCAACATCAAAACCTCATCCCAACTGTGAAGTATGGTGGTGGGGGCATCATGGTTTGGGGCTGCTTTGCTGCGTCAGGGCCTGGACGGATTGTTATCATCGAAGGAAAAATGAATTCCCAAGTTTATCAAGACATTTTTCAGGAGAACTTAAGGCCATCTGTCCACCAGCTGAAGCTCAACAGAAGATGGGTGTTGCAACAGGACAATGACCCAAAGCATAGAAGTAAATCAACAACAGAATGGCTTAAACAGAAGAAAATACGCCTTCTGGAGTGGCCCAGTCAGAGTCCTGACCTCAACCCGATTGAGATGCTGTGGCATGACCTCAAGAAAGCGATTCCCACCAGACATCCCAAGAATATTGCTGAACTGAAACAGTTCTGTAAAGAGGAATGGTCAAGAATTACTCCTGACCGTTGTGCACGTCTGATCTGCAACTACAGGAAATGTTTGGTTGAAGTTATTGCTGCCAAAGGAGGTTCAACCAGTTATTAAATCCAAAGGTTCACATACTTTTTCCACCTGCACTGTGAATGTTTACATGGTGTGTTCAATAAAAACATGGTAACATTTAATTCTTTGTGTGTTATTAGTTTAAGCAGACCGTGATTGTCTATTGTTGTTACTTGGATGAAGATCAGATCACATTTTATGACCAATTTGTGCAGAAATCCATATCATTCCAAAGGGTTTACATACTTTTTCTTGCAACTGTATACCTGTACACACTGCTATTATTTAGTTAGACTTAGTATTCAGCAGTCCCTATTACAGCTCCACATAATGTGTCACCTAGTTATGCTACAACATGGAGGATATGTCATAGGGATTCTTCCTTGGCTTTTCCAGGCTCCTGGCTAGCAAATCCATCTAGGTATTCCACAATACTGAGGATTTACAAGTTCCTAAACAGGCTGATCTGGTATTCTGCAGTCTGGGTCACAATCTGTGTGGGAAGTGATGGGGCATATCCAGGGGTGGGATTCAAATTTTTAACAACAGGTTCCCTATTCAACAGCGGACACGTGGCTTCATGAGTGGACACATGTTTACATATACATACACAATATGTATGCAACACACATACACATAAATACCCATATACACCTACACATACATACCGCCCAACTTTTAAAAAGCCTAATGAGCTAAACTATCAGCAGTTAACAAAGCGCACCAAGACAAGTTTTTTAAAACACTAGGCCACACCTCTAACTCCACCCAATGTCTATCTGTACATGTCCCAATCCTGCCTAGTCTCCATTGTGCCCCCCACACAGTAAATATGCTAGACCAGTGGTGGGCAACCTTTTTTTTCAACTGAGCCAAATCTCGCCAAAACCACGATTGAAATTTATTTTGAGAGCCACATTTTTAAAACCGAAAATACATAGGATGGTACACTGTTTTTAGTTTCAATAAGTTTTTATTGAGAATATTGTGCATGCAAGTATCCACATAGGTCGGGTACTGTGGGACTCTTTGCACCGGCCCTGTCACGTGGACGTGACCAGAGCCTGTGCAAGGATTTTTTGGCAACACAAGCGAAGCTACATCTCGGTGACCCCCCCGCTCCCCCCGCCCCGCCCGCAGCTCACCTGGTCCTGGTTCTGTCTGCAGCAGCTGGCTTCTCCTCTGTGTGGTCCTGAAATCTTCGCTCTGCTTCAATCTGGTTTGAGGACTGTACTTTTCGCCCTATAAGATGCACATAGGTTTTAGAGGAGTATAATAAGAAACAATATTTTCCATTATACCTCAGGTCAGACCACCAATGTTAATCATACCTCAGATCAGCCCCCCATATCAGCCATCAGCACCCCATCCATCATGCCCATGTCAGCCGTCAGCCCCCATCCATCATGCCCCCATGTCAGCCGTCATGCCCCTATGTCAGCCGTCAGCACCCCATCCATCAGGCCCAGGTCAACCGTCAGCACCCCATCCATCATGCCCATGTCAGCCGTCAGCACCCCATCCATCATGCCCATGTCAGCCGTCAGCACCCCATCCATCATGCCCATGTCAGCCGTCAGCACCCCATCATGCCCATGTCAGCCCCCATCCATCATTACCCCCCATGTCAGCCATCAGCCCCCCATGTCAGCCATCATGCCCCCCATGTCAGCCGTCAGCACCCCATCCATCATGCACATGTCAGCTGTCAGCCCCCATCCATCATGCCCCCCATGTCAGCCGTCATGCCCCTATGTCAGCCATCAGCACCCCATGTCAGCCGTCAGCCATCAGCCCCCATGTCAGCACTCCATCCATCATGTCCATGTCAGCCGTCAGCCCCCATCCATCATGCCCCCCATGTCAGCCATCATGACCTTATGTCAGCCGTCAGCCGTCCATGTCAGCACCCCATCTATCATGCCCATGTCAGCCCCCATCCATCATTACCCCCCATGTCAGCCATCAGCCCCCCATGTCAGCCATCATGCCCCTCATGTCAGCCGTCAGCACCCCATCCATCATGCCCATGTCAGCTGTCAGCCCCCATCCATCATGCCCCCCATGTCAGCCGTCATGCCCCTATGTCAGCCGTCAGCACCCCATGTCAGCCGTCAGCCATCAGCCCCCCATGTCAGCACTCCATGCATCATGTCCATGTCAGCCGTCAGCCCCCATCCATTATGCCCCCCATGTCAGCCATCATGACCTTATGTCAGCCGTCAGCCCCCCATCCATCATGCCCATGTCAGCCGTCAGCACCCCATCCATCATGCCCATGTCAGCCGTCAGCACCCCATCATGTCCATGTCAGCCCCCATCCATCATTACCCCCCATGTCAGCCATTAGCCCCCCATGTCAGCCATCATGCCCCCCATGTCAGCCGTCAGCACCCCATCCATCATGCCCATGTCAGCTGTCAGCCCCCATCCATCATGCCCCCCATGTCAGCCGTCATGCCCCTATGTCAGCCGTCAGCACCCCATGTCAGCCGTCAGCCATCAGCCCCCCATGTCAGCACTCCATCCATCATGCCCATGTCAACCGTCAGCCCCCATCCATCATGCCCCCCATGTCAGCCATCATGACCTTATGTCAGCCGTCAGCCCCCCATGTCAGCACCCCATCCATCATGCCCATGTCAGCCGTCAGCACCCCATCCATCATGCCCATGTCAGCCGTCAGCACCCATCCATCATTACTCCCATGTCAGCCATCATGCCCCCCATGACAGCCGTCAGCCCCCATCCATTATGCTCCCTAATGGGGGACAATGTTGGAGTCTGCACCATCGGGGGGGTGACATGATGAGGGACAATGTTGGAGTCGGTACCTGATATATCACTGGGGTCTGGCTGGAGTGGGGTCGGTCTGGTCCTGGCTCCAATCTCAGCTGGCTCTGCCTTAAGGTGTCTTCTCCAGAGTCCAGACTAGAGTCCAGCAGGGTCGGCCAAGTTCCAACAAGTCGTGCCTCAGTGTTACTCTGTGACTGTGTTCTTCTGCTGCCAGCCTGGAGGGGCAGCTTTTACAGGCCATAGCAGACAGAGCAGCTCCGCCTCCTCGCCTCCCTCCGCCGCGGCCCCACTGACAGTCAGTGACGCCTCCTTTGGCCTGAGCGTCGCACGGCACACATGTAGGCAGGGCAGCCGCAGGCTGCCGCCCCCGAGAGGAGGGAGGGGAGCGGGCGCCCGGCACACAGAACAGTGCTCCAGACTAAAAAAAATTCCTAGTAGCCATTGGCTCCTGAACTGAAAAATTTAGGAGCCAAATCAAATTTTTAGTCGCCAAATCGAAACTGAATCAAAATTTTGGTATCGTGACAACGGTACGCTGATCAGATCGGCGTAGGGTTGTTTTGAAACCAAAATTTTGATTCGCTTTCGTCACCATAAAAAAGTATTGTGATACTCAATACCGCGCAAAAAAAAAAAAACACCAAAAAAAGCTGCGTGCATTTCGCATTTTATGAAACATTCGGCCCATAATAGAACAGTCCTATGCTATTTTTTGGGGTGACAAGGTGACTAAAAAGGCTATGTAATATGTTTATTTATTTATTGTTTATATATTTTATATGTAAAATTGGGAAAGGGGGGATTTAAACTTAATATTTTAAAGTACTTTCACATTAGCGTTTTTCATTTCCGGCACTGAGTTCCGTCACAGGGGCTCTATACCGGAAAAGAACTGATCAGTTTTATCCCCATGCATTCTGAATGGAGAGTAATCCGTTCAGGATGCATCAGGATGTCTTCAGTTCAGTCATTTTGACTGATCAGGCAAAAGATAAAACCGTAGCATGCTACGGTTTTATCTCCGGCGAAAAAAAATGAAGATTTGTCTGAATGCCGGATCCGGCATTTTTCCCCATAGGAATGTATTAGTGCTGGATCCGGCATTCAAAATACTGGAATGCACCCGCACTAAATCCGGACCCATTCATTTCTATGGGGCTGTGCACATGAGCGGTGATTTTCACACATCACTTGTGCGTTGCGTGAAAATCGCAGCATGCTCTGTTGTGCGTTTTTCGCGCAACGCAGGCCCCATAGAAGTTAATGGGGCTGTGTGAAAATCGCAAGCAAGTACGATTTTCACGCATGGTTGCTAGGATGAAAGTCTATTCACTGTATTATTTTCCCTTATAACATGGTTATAAGGGAAAATAATAGCATTCTGAATACTGAAAGCATAGTAGAAGGTCAATATAATAAACATTGGTGGCGCAGTGCGCCCCCCCTCAATATAATAAACATTGGTGGTGCAGTGCGCCCCCCCTCAATATAATAAACATTGGTGGCGCAGTGCGCCCCCCTCCCATCACCCCAATATAATAAACATTGGTGGCGCAGTGCGCCCCCCCTCAATATAATAAACATTGGTGGCGCAGTGCGCCCCCCCATCACCCCAGTATAATAAACATTGGTGGCGCAGTGCGCCCCCCCAACACCCCAGTATAATAAACATTGGTGGCGCAGTGCGCCCCCCCATCACCCCAATATAATAAACATTGGTGACGCAGTGCGCCCCCCCTCAATATAATAAACATTGGTGGCGCAGTGCGCCCCCCCTCAATATAATAAACATTGGTGGCGCAGTGCGCCCCCCCTCAATATAATAAACATTGGTGGCGCAGTGGGCAGTGCCAATGAGGGTTAAAAAATAAAAAAATAATTAACTCACCTCCTCCAATTGATCGTCTCCTGTTCTTACTTCTTTCTAGTTTCTTCAGGACGCAGGACCTGTGGTGACATCACTGCTCTCATCACATGATCCATCACCATGGTAATGGGCCATGTGATGAGCTCAGTGACGTCACCACAGGTCCTGAAGAAACTAGAAAGAAGTAAGAACAGGAGACCGGCAGCTACCTGATCAACTGGAGGAGGAGAGTTAATTTTCTTTTATTATTTTTAACCCTCATTGGCACTTCCCACTGTGCCACCAACGTTTATTATACTGGGGGGGGGGGGGCGCACTGTGCCACCAACGTTTATTATACTGGGGGGGGGGCGCACTGTGCCACCAACGTTTCTTATACAAATACAGGAGGCGGGTGCCGATATCAAATAGCCGGCACCCGACCTCTGTGACAGGGGGCTGCGATCAGCGGCAGTTAACCCCTCAGGTACCGCACCTGAAGGGTTAACTCAACTGCAGCGGATCGCAGCTCCCTGTCATAGAGGTCGGGTGTCGGCTATTTGATTCCGGCACCCGCCTCCTGTATTTGTATTAACAGGTCAGTTTTCTTCATTGGTGGCGCAGTGGCCACAGCCCCTCCCCTCCTCCTCCCGTCTCTTCTTATTGGCAGCGGCGGGGGCAGCAGCACAGGGGGGAGGGAGAGACTCCTCCTGCGCTGCTGAGAACGATCATCTCCTGTGCCCGCCGCTGTATTGAGCAGAGCTGCGGCGGCGGGTCCAGTCGCAAATGGCTTCTGGAGCCCTGCAGAAGAGCCGCATTAAAGTGTGTAAAGAGCCGCATGTGGCTCGCGAGCCGCGGCTTGCCGACCACTGTGCTAGACAGTTGCGAGGTATGCATACATAGACTATATAGACCCTACACTTTGACATATATCATGTATACACTACACTCACACAAATACATCACATATACAATATACACCATTATATGATACACCATACAGTATATAAATTACACATAGGCTACACTGTAGAGTTACCTAAATCATATACATTTTATACACATTTGTACCTAGTAAATCACATAAAAAATGCACCAAACGGATATGCCACTGACTATACTGGCTAGTCATAAATGCAGATATTAAAAGCTGAGACTTTCGCCAATATATTCCTGTCAGGAAAATATCGGAGCCCATCATGCACCACGTCACGGTCACTCAGCATGGCAAGGGGTCCTACCACTACGCTAACTATGCTAACTATGACTAGCCAGTATAGTCAGTGGCATATCCGTTTGGTGCATTTTTTATGTGATTTATATGATTATATTTTTATCCGCACGATGCTCCATTTTGTGTAGGATGCCTTTGTGGTGCATGTGGACCGCGCCGACATCCTCCATTGTATGCATATTTTGCTGGGGATAGTCGTTTGCTGCGGTCCACATGCGGTGGGGCTGCTCCCCCAATAAAAAACACGCTACAGTGTTAGGGGTTGAGCAGCTCCCCCAGAATTGCCACTATATTTCTGTGATTTTGTTTTGTTTTATATGTAGTGTATGTGCCTTTACCTGGCATTCAAACACTCTTTTGCACCTGGGGACCTCCATCACATGGTCTGATATGGGTGTGGCTCACAGTCTTGCTTTGTTCACATTGCACTAGTTGTCCTGCTATGCGGTTGTGTGGAAGCTTGGCTGTGAGCTGGATTACATCACCTTCAGACCTTGTTCACACCATAGTTAGCGTAGTGGTAGGACCCTTGCCATGCTGAGTGACCGTGACGTGGTGCATGATGGGCTCCGATATTTTCCTGACAGGAATATATTGGCGAAAGTCTCAGCTTTTAATATCTGCATTTATGACTAGCCAGTATAGTCAGTGGCATATCCGTGTGGTGCATTTTTATGTGATTTATATGATTATATTTTCATCCGCACAATGCTCCATTTTGTGTAGGATGCCTTTGTGGTGCATGTGGACCGCGCCGACATCCTCCATTGTATGCATTTTTTGCTGGGGATAGTCGTTTGCTGCGGTCCACATGCGGTGGGGCTGCTCCCCCAATGAAAAACACGCTACAGTGTTAGGGGTTGAGCAGCTCCTCCAGAATTACCACTATATTTCTGTGTTTTTGTCACATTTGTACCTAGAACTAAAGACATAGGTATATGCATACACGTTATATTCAGTGCTACCAAACATTATTACTTCTGGGGCACAGTGGGGACATTACTGTTGGGGCACTATTACTACTAAGTGCACTGTAGCAGATAATTATTACTATTGGTGGGACTTTGGGGAGCACTTATACTGTGGGGGGCACACTGGCACACTTAAAATGAGCACCAGTGCAAAGAATGTCCCTTAGGCTCCATTCACATGTCCGCAATTTCGTTCCGCACTTTGCGGAACGGAATTGCGGACCCATTCATTCCTATGGGGCAGCACGATGTGCTGCCTGGACACGGAATTGCGAATCCTCACTTCCGGGTCCGCACTTCCGTTCCGAAAAAAAATAGAACATGTCCTATTCTTGTCCGCAATTGCGGAAAAGAACAGGCATATTCTATTAGTGCCGGCAATGTGCGGTCCGCAAAATGCGGAATGCACATTGCTGCTTTCCGTGTTTTGCGGATCCGCGGCCTCGTGGATCCGAAAAACACGTAATGCGAACTTGTGAATGGAGCCTTAGGCCTCTTGCACACGAATGTCTTTTTTTCCATTTACGTTCTGTTTTTTGCGTTCCGTATACGGAGCGTATACGGAGCCATTCATTTCAATGGATCCGCAAAAAAACGGAAGGTACTCCGTATGCCTTCCGTTTCCGTTTTTCCGTTCCGTTCAAAGATAGAACATGTCCTATTATTGTCCGCATAACAGACAAGGATAGTACTGTTCTATCAGGGACCAGCTTTTCCGTTCTGCAAAAAATGGAATGCACACGGATGTCATCCGTATTTTTTGCGGATATGTTTTTTTGCAAAAAACTTACTTCCTCCTCTTGGTGCCCCCAGTTGGGCTAATGTCCCCATAGTGCCCCCATAATGTGTGCCAGTATAAAATGCCCCTATATAGTGACCCCAGTAGATGCCCCCATAGTGCTCCTTCCCCATAGTCCCTATGCCCCCATAGTGTTCCCCCCCAACCCCAGTGCCCCCATACTGTGTGAGTATAAGATGCCCCCATAATGTCCCCCAGGGGTGTAACTACCATAGCAGCAGACCATGCAACTGCTATGGGACCCAGGGCAATAGGGGGCCCAGTCATAGTTGGGATTATCTCCTTTTCTACTGGAGGTGAAAACTTGGTGAGGACTCTACCGTCTAAAGGATCAACTTATAGCAAATGAGGCAGTAGAATAAATGGTCCAAAGGTCATTGAAAAGGGTTTAGGCAGTGACCCTTCTGTCCTTGTTGGGGTCCTGTTTTGATCTTTGCTATGTGGCCCTTACTTCTCTATGTACGCCACTGATGTCCCCATAATGTGCCAGTATAAATGCACCTTCTTAGTTCCCCCAGTAGATGCCCCCATAGTGTACCAGTATAAATGCCCCTTCTTAGTGCCCTAATTCCTCCATAATGTGCAAGTATAAATGTCCTTTCTTAGTGCCTCCAGTAGATGCCCCAGTAGTGTAGCCCATAATGTGCCAGTATAAGATGGCCCTTCTTAGTGCCCCCAGTAGATGACCCCTTAGTGCTTCTAAGTTCTGCCCTCCCCTGTAGTGCCACCCATAATGTGCCAGTATAAGATGCCCTTAGACAGTGCCCCCATAGTGCTCCTCTCCACCTATAGTGCGCCACTGTCACACAGAAAAAACCCCACTAATACTTATTTCCACGCTGGCAGCAAAGCGATGCAGGCTTCTTCCAGCCTTTGTCCCTTGCGGTACGCTGCCCGGCTCAGGTGCAGTGATGACACATTGCGCCACCTGCTGCCAGCCTCTGCTAGGCTGCAGGCACTGGGCCTTCAGCCTATCAGAGGAACAGGAAAGGTAGACATCTCTCCAGGGGCGTAGCTATAAGGGGTGCAGAGGTAGCAGTCGCTACTGGGCCCAGGAGCCTGAGGGGGCCCAAAGACCCTTGTGCCACATAAGAAGACACCAGTATTATAGCAAATGCATACTGGTCAAGTTGCCGGCTGGAGGAAAGGGGTTAGGTCAGGAATTTGGCATGGGGGGGAGGGAGGTGCCGTTTAAATTTTTGCCTCAGGCAGCATGAAGGCTATGTGCTTCCCTGCCCCTGGCCACAAAGCACTGAAGGAAGGGGGGCCCAAGCTGAACTCTTGCACCGGGGCCCATGAGCCTTTAGCTACGCCCCTGCATCTCTCCCCTGCCCAGCTGCAGCATTAGGGCTCATTCAGACGACCGATGTTTGGTTCCTAATCCGAGCCGCATTTTTTGCAGCTCGGGTGTGGACGCATTCACTTTAATGGGGCCGCAAAAGATGTGCACAGCTCTCCGTGTGCTGTCCGCATCTGTTGCTCCATTCCGTGGCCCCGCAAAAAGTGTCTGGTCCTATTCTTGTGTCTGGTCCTAAAGGGCTGTCCGTCCGTTCCATTCCGCAAATTAAGGAAAGCACACGGGCGGGATCTGCAATTTGCGGACCACAAAACACGGCACGGTCGTGTGAACAAGCCCTTAATCTGTATCGCTGTCCTGAGGACGGCGATACAGATGAATGTAGGGAGCTGAGCGCTTCCACAGAGAAATAACAAACAGATTATAATGTGGGGGCCAGATGTAACCCCACTATAGTGCTGTACACTAGGAAGCAAACCAAGTAGACAATTCAGACCAAAAATTATTCACTGACTCTGGTCTGTTCATGGTGGGTGACTATTTTCTCATTTGATTATTTGCCTTATTCTAGGCTTAGTGTGCACATTTTCTATTCTTAGCATTGTTGTGCAATTTGCATTTATACTTTTGATACCCGCCCCCCATGAACTACCTATTTATGGTGGTCCTTTTTTAGAAAATGATACTTTTTGCAGATATTTTAGTACACATGTTGTTCTCTCTAGTAGCATGTATGACCTTTTCTACCACTGTATATACTAACATGAATGTATTTCTTTTTTTCACATTAGCATATATTTATTTATTTTATGCACTTATATAGCGCTATTATTTTCCGCAGCGCTTTACAGACATTAACATTAAGCTGCCCCCAATGGGGCTCACAATATATGTAGCATGTTTCTATATAGGGCTATGGGCGTCAGTGATTAAAGGGTTTCTGTCACCACAATTTTTGCTATTAAACAGGCTGACATTATACATGTGCAAATGTCGCCTGAATTTAAGTCTGCTATTCTCTTTTTTCAGTGTGCCCCCGTTTTTGTGCAATTATAACTTTTATTATATGCAAATTGCGCCTGCTCCTAGAGGTTCCGTTCTCCCACCTCATATCCCGCCCTGCCATCCTTTATTGACAGGGCCAGACCAGCATTGGTCTCCTCCTGCCGGCCGTGTCTGCCAGGGAAATCTTGCGCCGTCCAGTTCAGTATTCGGTGCAGGCGCAGTTAGGAATCCACTGAACGGGACGGCGCAAGAGCAAGATTTCCCCGGCGGACAGGGCCGGCAGGAGGAGACCAACGCTGGCCTGGCCCTGTCAATCAAGGATGGCAGGGCAGAATATGAGGTGGGAGAATGGAGCCTCTAGGAGCAGGTGCAACTCCCCCCTGCTCCTAGAGGCTAATTTGCATATAATAAAAGTTATAATTGCACAAAAACAGGGGCACACTGAAAAAAAAAGAATAGCAGACTTAAATTCAGGTGACATTTGCACATGTATAATGTCAGCCTGTTTAATAGCAAAAATTGTGACAGAAACCCTTACATTTTTTGGTCTGTTTCCTAGTCTGCAGCAATATAGTGGCGTTTTTACCTCTGGCCCCCACATTATTACCTGTTTGTTATTTGTCGTTATGTTCCTAATAAACATTCAGATTTTTTAGATACACTGTGTATGTTGTATTTTGTATGGGGTTAGTAGCACTTCTTTTTAGGTTTCAGTGTTGTCTGACTAGACTCTAGTATATTATTTGTCTGATGTATCTCGTGGGGCTGTATCTCGTGCCCCCCAACCAACTCATCCATTGTAAACTGAAACATTCACTTTTCTTCTGCACAGCATTAGAAATGACCTCTGCTTTTGGCTTGGAATTTCTGGAAATCTTCCAGCATGAAATCTTGTGAACTTTGCGCTGATTAATGGTTTCTTGCTCTTGCTTCCTGGGAACCTCTTTTGTTTGCCTTGCAAACAAGTCAGAGCCGACTATCTAATCTGGGCTGGGTCATGCAAAAATGTCTCCTGCTCATTGACAAAAGGTGGATTTGTGTTAGTCAAAGGAAATGATACCAATAATGCATTACATTTACAGCTGTAAATGATGTAAAAAGATCACCTTAATGAATAAGGTGGGGTCAGGGAAATAGACACAGGATGCGATTTGCTGGTCCTAACCAAAACTGACATCATGGATTGCCTAAAAGATTGTTTTGACATACTCTTTTTTTCAAGGAGGAGCCTGATCACAACCATCCTTATTCAAACATGGTTTACAATCTAGAAATATTAAAGGAGTTGTGTTGAGACTACAACTACTGCCCTTACATCCTGCAAGAACATCATGGGGGAAGGAAGGGTGTCTTCCAGTATCAGTCTGAAAGGAGACCCACTCTGTAAGGCAGATACGGCCCATCCATGCATTACACAGACAGCCATTCATTTCAATAAAACACGCGGAGGATACTGGGTTAGAGAAGCTGGACCAGTGGTGATCAGCTGATTGATGCTCCACTTTCTTTTTCAAAAGGGGGTTGTTTTTGTGAAACAACCCCTTTAGAGAGCCTTCCCACCCAGAACATATTTATACATGGATGTCAATTCTGGAAAATTACCCCCCAAATATTTCACTGTTACATGGGGAAACAAAATTATTACCACTCTCACACATTTGATATCTATGGTATCTTTCTATCTTTATGAAAAAGCCAGCACTACTCAAAATTCTGAAAATGAGTGCCAGTGTATACGACCTTGATCAGGGATCCCACACTATACGAAGAAACTCCATAGCACTCCACAGCATAAATTGAAAAAAGGGGATTTTATTCACCCATATCAAAGATATGGGTGAATGAAATCCACTTTTTACTATATATATATATATATATATATATATATATATATACATACAGTGACATGCAAAAGTTTGGGCACCTCTGGTCAAAATTACTTTTACTGTGGACCGTTAAGCAAGTTGAAGATGAAATGATCTCCCTAAGGCATAACGTTAAAGATGACACATTCCTTTTATATTTTAAGAAAAAGCTATTTTATATTTTCATCTTTTACATTTTCAAAATAACAACAAAAAGGAAAAGGACAGGAAGCAAAACTTTGGGCACTCTGCATGGTTAGTACCTAGTAGCACCCTTTTTGGCAAGTAACATAGCTTGTAAACACTTTTTGTAGCCGTTCAAGAGTCTTTCAATTCTTGTTTGAAGGATTTTCCTCCATTCTTCCTTGCAAAAGTCCTACATTTCTGTGAGATTCCTGGACCATCTTGCATTCACTGCTCTTTTGAGTTCTATCCACAGATTTGCAATGATGTTCAGATCAAGGGACTGTGAGGAGCATAGTAAAACCTTCAGTTTGTGCATTTCAAGATAGTCTATTGAGTAATTTTGACTCAAACTAAACTTTTGAATGCCACTGCATATATGTATATTTGGGCACTATATTCGGTGGGCAGGTTTGAAAAGTTACTGCCATAAATTCCCATTGTATAAAAATATATATCTTGCAGTATACATATTTTAGAAGATAGTTTTAAGACTAAAATTATGATTTTCAACAGTGGTGTACCTTGCATTGAGGCAGACCACACATCTTCTATGGGCCACTTGCCAAAAGTAACACAATGCAACACTAGATACTTCTCCAGAATTTGTCCCCTGCACATTCTGTCCTCCTCCAGTTGTCTTGAGTTAAGATATGGCGCCGTCGGCTCTCATGTTCTGCTGCAGTATTCAACTGTATCGCAATCCTGGAATTCAGGAAGGCATCTACAGCCGCCAGCCAGGTACATGAGTACCCGATACTCTCAGCATTAATTACTGCTGAGAGAATCAGATTATTATGTATTTGTCCAGCAGTATAAAGGAGGGCTTGGGTGGCCACCCTGGTCATCAGCCCACTGGGAAATTTGCCTGTAAAGTCTATGGCCAGTCTAGGTAATCCTTTACAATTTCAAAGACTCTAAGGAAACATATTATGACGCTCCGGTGAGCACTGCAGACTCTTCCTATGCCGGTGACTTCACATTTATTGGTCACGTGGCATAGATGCAGCTCAGCTCATTCAAGTGAATGTGGCTGAACTGCAATACCAAGCACAGTTGCTATACAATGGATGGCCCTTTGCTTGGCAAGCTGCGAGGAGACCTCCTCAAATAGCTGATCAGCAGGGGTCCCAGGTGTCAGAACCCACCGATCTGATATTGCTGAGGATAGGTCATCAATATCAGAATCTCAGAAAACCCCTTTAATATAAATCTGAATATGTATTACACTTCTTGTGGTCATTTCCATTTTTCTCATTGTAAAACTGCCTAAGATTATTTATAATGTCCACTCTGTGTCAGTGTATCACTGCATGGCTCCGACCTCGGTACAGGACTCCTTCCTGTTCTGGCAAGCTTAACAATTGCAGCTCACAGACTGTACATGCTGCCAATTTCTTTTCCTGTTGAAGAACTTCTCTTGCTGTCACGTGTTTTCCTATCTGAACATTTTGCATTGTGCTTATCGTGAAAGATGTAAGCACATGTAAGTTAGGAAACTGGCTACATATTTGTTTTAGTCCATTCATACTGGGGCAAATGGCCCATCTTCCTCCCTGGGGGAAGGAGGTGCTTCACAAATATCTCAGAAAACAGCTGAATAGAAAAAAAAGACTGGGAAAACAGTTGGCATAAGTCTGAGGCAGTATGGTGGGCCGGGACTTGTCCTATTAGACAGAAGAAAGTATTTGCTGAACCTTTCTGTTGTAGTCATGATAAACCTTCTAGACAAAAGAGAGTTGCTGGGCTTATTCACAGTTCACAAATAAAGATCCCAAAGGCACCATTTATGTTTACAGCATTCTTGCCTACAGTCCCAGAATCTCCAGGAAACTCTTGGTAAAAGAAGAAACCTCTCAGACTTCCTTAAGAACAGGCATGCACCCTGGAGGCTGCACCTTACAGCAATGTCTTATCTAATTATTACTAATTATTAATCATTTATTTTTCTTTATTTTTCCATCCAGTCCAAACCAGAAGGGAGACATTCTCCAGCTATGACTCGCTTCTGTAGATCTTTGACCCAAGACTTTGCCACTTCTGACCTCTTTAAAAGTGCCACACTACTGCCCCTTACCAACCTGATTCCAACTGGAATTGACAAAAAGAAAATCAAATGAAAAAAAGTAGTTTTTTTATAGACCGTTCCTTTGCCCCCCATAGACCCCCTGTTGCCCAGTCAAAAAAAACGACTCTATTTAATTGTATAGCTTGATCGCTCTGGATTCATTATGGGGTCTAATTCTGGGGTATGTATTACTTTGGGGTTTAATGAAGGAATCCAAATTTGTTCTAAGTTTCTCCACAAACCCTTATGATATAATGGTGTATTCTTTGGGTTTCTTAATGGTACCTTCATGATAGCAATGGTAGCACAGAGTAATAGAATGTGTGATAAATAGAGGCTTACTTCTGTGTATGATTTATGTATATATTATGTAAGTGTGTATACTTTTCACCACCATTCTCAAGTATTGATTGCACATGGCTGGTCAGTTTGGGCCTGTATGTGCAATATGCATCCCCTTTGGAGGAAATCACCGGACTGTTAAAAACTGGCCCTTAGCAAGTAGTAGTGAAGATGTTTTCTGGATTGTACACTCAAGCCCATGGAAATGCATATACCCTCCCACAGCAGGGGTCCAGGAGCTTTTCAGCTGGAATACCAGAAGATCAAGAATATATATGATAAGCTATATCTCATCTCTGGTACAACATACCTACTATTCACTGATGAAATATGCATTATTAAAACATGTTGGGTCTTGGATGTCCATTAGAGACATTCATGTTTGACACTGAGTGAGAGAGGTGGAGAATGAGCACATAATGAAGGCCTTTCTAGAAGGCTGGGCCAAGAATGGTCGGGAGACCCTTCTCAGCTCCTCCCTCTGCCGAATGGAGATAAAAATGCGGGATTTTGAACCTTTCGTTGACAAAATTTGGGGATCCGATCAACATTGGGTTGTGTTCTACGTTCTCCTATCTCTGGAACCAGAACAGACTATCATCAAGCAATTTGCTTAGTATTAAGAACCTTTCTGTTTTTATCATTTTATTTTTATAACAGTTTTTTGCACTTCTATTTATGTCTGTTATTTCTTTTAATTTTTCTAACCTAAGAACTGTACATTTTTAGTACATTAATGCACATCTTTAATGGTTTTGCCTTGTGCCCTCATACACTTTATCTCCATTTTTAAGTGTATGAGTGCGGTTTGCGTTACCGTGTATCTGCTATTAGTGTGGCTAGTCCTACTGTATGTCTGCTTGCGAGTGAATAATTTGGTATATTAGTTTAAATATCATAGATGGTGGCAACGTGTTGGGGAGCATAAAAGGCTGTGTCGGGGTGTGATCTATGTTCAATCTGTGGCCTGTGTATAGGGGCGTGAGAGATTGAGTGCATTAATCGACCCTTGGCAGTCGCACCCGGGTCACATGACAGGTCAGTCCCCATAAGTGACATAACGGATGGCTCACTCTTCAACCTTCATGCCTCCCAAGAGCCTCCTCCACACCCTGGTGAATCTTGATGGATCTAAACAAGAGGCAGGAATTTCAAGACTCAGTAATACAGTAAACGTATGCCAAACAGTACAAAAATCATGGTAATATCAATTAACCTTCATTAGCTTTAGTGATAGTTTTAATGGGTAGCATGGTTCTATGTGAGCAAAATATGGCTCTAGGCATTTTTTTTTATCTCTATGTGGTCATAGTAAGGAAATATTTAGGTATTAATTATATGTGTACTGTATAATGCCATCTAGGATTCAGGCAATATATCGGACTAACTGGATACTTTATCCGTTATCTGTGATTTCTGTACAGTATGAAGGTTATGTATGGTGCTATTTGGGCACTCCCTTGCTCTTTCGCGAAAAAGCAAACACTATAGTAGATAAAGTCTTAAATGTAGCACAATTATCACATCACTCTTGAACACAGCAATTATGCTATAAGATGTATATTATGGAATGGTATATCATAACCAAACATTAAGCTATTCTTTATTAACTAAATGACACATTGTAACTTTAAAAACAATGTATGGCAGTGAAATATTTTTCTGCAAATTTCATACAGTTCTGAACATGCGATAATCCCATCATTTCAAAGTGTAAAGTGAACATAAATCTTTTCCGGCTTGCACAAACACTTTTTCCCATGAAGATTTACAGGATGTTACACAAAAAGAGGCAAAACATGGGACTAGAACAGGAAGATCATTAAGCATTCCCCAAGGGAAAAGGGCAACCCTCGTAAAAATGCTTTGACTTAGTCAGAAGTTATTGCTTAGGGAAAAAACCTAAACAAGACGAAAAATTGTATGTTGCTTATTCCACCCCATAGATACACCAGGCAGTTACATTGTAGCCATGGGGGATTCCCACAAAGACACTTTCAATGAATAGATTTTAAATTATGGCGCTAGGACAATGGCCTTGGACAACGTTGAGTTATTCTTCCAAAGTCATCTGGTTTTCACAGGCAAGTGAACAATGGATCACAGATTAAAGAAAAAAGTGGGCAGCCCAAGAGATTCTAATTTTGTGGAGTGTCAGGACGTAATGCAAGCAGCATTTCACTAACTTTTGGGGGCAATCCTGCTTTTGCAGTCATGACATTTTTCATGATGTGTTGATGTTTGGGATTTAGGACATGTAAAATTACATGTTTGATGCTTTACATTATGGATGAAACTTTTAATATTTTGCACTGTAGTTGCTACATTTTCCTTCCCATTGCAAATACTGTTAGCTAAAGGCCTCTCAGTTAACATTTCTTTTTATTCATATATTTCTCAGAAGAATAACAGAGGAATGGCACACACCGGGCTATAAGGAAAGCATGACAGAACTGTTGGATACAGGTAACTCACCCAGAATACGGCACAGACTGCTGGACTTGGCTCTAGCTAATAGAAAAGATCCAGCACCAAGGAAATGTAAAGCTGTGCGTTCCTTTATTACAGTGGTAAAATTCATGCAGCAAATCAACGACATCCAGTGACATCCATCTGTTAAGTCAACGCGTTTCAAACAAAACTGTTCTTAATCATGATCAAGTCATGATTAAGAACAGTTTTGCATGAAACGCATTGACTTAACAGATGGATGTCACTGGATGTCGTTGATTTGCTGCATGAATTTTACCACTGTAATAAAGGAGCACACAGCTTTACATTTCCTTGGTGCTGGATCTTTTCTATTAGCCAAGTTTCCCAAGGTCTTACCTTTTCCGCGCACCAGGAGTTCATTGTGACAGAATGCCTTAAGCAGGTGGGCTGGACTCTATCTACTATTATGTTCTATACTTGGCTCTAGCTACCTCATTTAGCGAACTTGCCCTGCAACAACCCACTAACAACACGGGCCATGCCTACAGCCGAATAGATTCCCCAGTAGAGACCACCTCAATTCCAAACCTATCTAGTTAACCTTGAGCGGTTCCTGTAAGTGGTATGGAATCCTCTCCTGCATTCATCAGATAAATGCTAGCAGGTGGAGAGGAACGGTTGAGTAGTCGTACTAGTTGGGGTCAGACAAAGCTGTAGCCAGGGAGAAGCTAAGCTCTGGCCAGGCAGTGTTTGTGCAATTCAAAATCATTTCAAGGGTCAGTGTGGCCAGCCTAATGTCAAGCATAGGTCAGGTCAAGCAGTGAAGGGTAAGATCCGCAGGGTTGGTACAGGGAAAGGCAAAACAAGACAATGGCACATCTTAGGATACTAGACAACTAGAACCTATTGCTCAGGGACCCTACCACAGGACAAGGTGCCTTAGTTACCCTGTGGTGGCCAGCCATAGGCAAGGACTGTTTAGTTTAATATTTCTGGAGGATAATTGGTTTTTGTCCCCAGGAGAGAAGTGCAGTGGCAATCTCCATTTTCTATTTGCTGACTTGTTCATAGGAGCAGACACCTTATGCAGGGAAATGTTAGTCTCCTGACTTGAGCACTATAGTTTCATCTGACACTCAAAAAAACTTACTGAAATCTTCCTTGGATTCCTATAAAATTGTTCTTGAAAATTAAATGGTGTATGAAAATGTGTGAGATCGGGAAATTACATAGTGACATGAGCCCTTTGGGGATAGAAACTAATATGAATGGTGATATGGATATTTAAAATGTGCTATTTTTGAAACAAATCAAGTTGACATATTGGAGTGTACGTAAATACAGGCAGGCATTTAGCCCCTGTTAACACATCATTTTTGGTAGCTTGTGCAGAATGAGCCACTGTTTCTTATGACATTAACATATGTGTGTGTATAAACAGGGGCAGCGCTCTGCCCCTATTACAGCATAGTTTTTGGATGCTTGGTTCTAACAAGCCACTGTTTTTCCCCCATAACTCTGTGTGTGTATAAAACCATCTGTCATAAATAAGGGACAATTTATGGAAGGTTTCTAATATGAAAACGCATAACACATGCAACGACCCAGTGTGTTTTTAAAAAATCAACCATGCAGTTACCCATAGCTATATACTGTATGTCAATGTCACACTGACATTATTTGTTATTGCTCTGTCATTGCATTAAAGAGCTTAAAAGGAAGGGGGTGTTAGGAGACAAAGAGCAAAAATTTTTTTTAAAAACTAACAAAAAATAAAAAAAAATCTACTGGGAGTCTCAAGACTGTCATATATCAATATTCAGACCAATTGGAGAATATTTGATTTGTGTAGGATCGATCTGGACACAAATAAAATTTTGGGAAAAATTTGACAAATCGGACACAAAACAAATTTCAAAAGGTTTGTTTATCTCTTGTATGCATATTTTATTTATTTTACTCACTTATATAGCGTTGACATATTCCGCTTTACAGACTTTATCATCACTCACTGTTCCCTATGGGGTTCACAATCTAAGTTCCCTATTAGTATGTCTTTGGAGTGTGGGAGGAAACCGGATTACCAGGAGAAACCCACACAAACTCAGGGAGAACATACAAACTCAATGCAGATGTTGTCCTTGGTCTTGTTCGAACCTAGGACCCCAGCACTGCAAGACACCAGTGCTAACCACTGAGCCACGGTGCTGCCCATAGGTGTATATATTGATGTATCATGTACTGAATTCAGTTCAAAATACTAACAAATACATACAAGGCCGTCCACAACCTGTCCCCTCCCTACATCTCTGAGCTACTTTCCCGATACATCCCCACACACAATCTCCAATCCTCACAAGATCTCCTTCTCTACTCTCCTTTTATCACCTCTTCCCACAATCGCCGCCAAGATTTCTCCCGTGCATCCCCCACACTCTAGAACTCGCTATACATCAGACTCTCACCTACAGTGGACTCCTTCAAAAGAAACCCAAAAACCCACCTCTTTAAACAAGCCTACAACCAGTGACCCTGCTGCCTGTATACCACCATGACCAGCTTCACTCTCACCTACTGTGTCCTTCTCCTATACCATGTAGATTGTAAGCCCTCACGGGCAGGGCCCTCTCTCCTTCTGTACCAGTTTGTAACTTGTCTTGTTTATGCTTAGTGCAATTGTCTGTATAATGTATGTATATCCCTTTTCATATGTACAGCTCCATGGAATGAATGGCGCTTTAATAATAAATAATAATACATAATAATAAATAATAATAATTCCATACAACATAAAAAAAAACTCCAGAAAAAAACTGTCCCGATGCAGTCCAAAGGACCTTTTGGCCTCCATTGAGTTTTGTGTGTGTTGGGAACTGGATCAGTGAGGCAGGGATATAGTAAAGGAGTGGGGTCCAAGCCCAGGGACCCCTTAATCCACCATTGTACTAATCCTATCATCTCAAAGTGAAAATTTTACATAAATCTTTGCCTGCTTGCACAAACACTTATTCTCATGAAGATTTACTGGATCATACCAAAAAGAGGCAAAAACATGGGACGAAAACAGGAAGATCATTAAGAATTCCTAAAGGGAAAAAGGGCAACCCTCGTAAAAATGCTTTGACTCAGGAGTTGTTGCTTAGGGAAAATACCTAAACAAAGTGAAAAATGATATGTTACTTAGTCCACCCATTAGCTATACCAGGCAGTGTCATTGTAGTCATGGGGGATTCCCACAAAGGCACTTTCAATGAATTGGTTTTAAATTATGGAGAGAGGACAATGGCCTTGGACAACATTGAGTTATTCTTCCAGAGTCATCTGGTTCTCACAGGCAAGTGAACAATTGATCACAGATTAAAGAATAAAGTGGGCAGCCCAAGATATTCTTATTGTGTGGAGCATCCTGATGTAATGCAAGCAGCACTTCATTGACTCTCGGAGGCAACCCTTGGTTTGCAGTCTTTTTAATGATGTTTTCTTGTTTGCCACTGATGACACGTACAAGAACATTTTTGATGCTTTATATTCTGGACTAAACTTTCAATATGTTGCACAGTAATTGCTACATTTCCCTTGTTATTTCATTTTATTACACCGAATACTTTTAGCCAGAGGCCTCTCAGTAGACACTGAATTTACATAAAGAGGACCTGTCACTGTCTCCTGACAAGTCTGTTTCAGTAAACATTACAATTCTGGTGCCTCTTTTTTTTAGAACTTTAGAATAACATTTCTGTTATTTTATCTAGAAATGTATGCATAAATTGACAAGTGTCTGACAATGTCTAATTGGTGCTAATAGTAACAGAATCTGCAGGGACACCCAGTTGTTAATTTATTCATACTGTATATTAGAGAGGGATAACCGAGAAATGACACAACACAAAGTTCTAAGGAAAGTGTGATGGAACTGATGAGATACAGGTAACCAGTCCAGCATATGCACACCCAATGCCAGACCATGTGCTAGCTACCTGTTTCAGCAAGAGCTGGTGAACTTGCCCTGCAACAACCTTATACCATTCAGGGGGCATGACTGCAACAGAATAGCTGCCCTGATCCCACATAGGAACCCAAGTACCGTATTTTTCGCTCTATAAGATGCACCTGCCCATAAGAAGCACTTAGGTTTTAGGCCTCTTGCACACAAAATTTTTTTTTTCCATTCCGTTTACGTTCCGTTTTTTGCTTTCCATATACAGAGTGTATACGGAACCATTCATTTCAATGGATCCGCAAAAAAAACGTATGCCTTCCGTTTCGTATTTCTGTATTTCCGTTCCGTTCAAAGATAGAACGCGTCCTATTATTGTCCGCATAACGGACAAGGATAGTACTGTTCTATCAGGGGTCAGCTGTTCTGTTCCGCAAAAAATGCAATGCTTACGGACATCATCTATATTTTTTGCGTATCCGTTTTTTGAGGACCGCAAAATACTGAAAAAAACATACGGTCGTGTGCAAGAGTCCTTAGAGGAGGAAAATAAGAAAAAAAAAAATCAGACCTCAGCTCAGAGCCCTAATGTTAATCATACCTCAGCTCAGACCACCAATGTTCCTAAGACCCCCAATCAGACCTCAGATCAAAGCCCCAATGTGAATAAGACAGGATCTTCAAAACTGGAGAGGGGTTTGCCTTTATGTACAGTTCTGTCTAAAGTTTACATTGAGGTACATGAACATGTGGATAGAAAAAAAAACATTTGGAGCTGCCTTTTGAGCCGATAACTTGCCACTAGGGTCTATATCTTTGAATCAAAACCTATTAGACTTTATTGAAAATGTGAGAGCTGGACCCTGAGAATAATTTTCTCTGGTAGATCCAAGGAACCCTAGTTGACAGTGGTACAATGGCTCTATTGCAGCACATGAAGTGGCATCACCAGATCCTGTGGGAAAATAGAAAAGGCAGCTAGTGTAACAAGAATGTCCTACTTCTCCCGATCTCTTTTGTGGCAGCCAGGCCGCATCCACATGCAGAACAGTGTCCTTGTCATCATCAGTTACTGTTTCTCCCATTCAGACTACCACTCTTCCTACTCCGCTCAGTTGTCAGCCATCAATAATGGAATGTGTGGCCAGGAAACAAGTCTATGCACCAACCAATCCGGTGGTGTGCAAGCTGAATTCCCATCCACTTAGTGGATTTTGCTGCCTTTAGGGAACTAATGGTGTGCGCTCACTGGAAAATATCTAGCTGCCATTATTTATTCAAAAAGTCATCTCTGCCTTGTACTTTCACATAACGAAGAATGTGGATGTCTCCTTGCAATTGTCACTGTCTAGCAAGATGCAAGACACCATGGACACCTGGAGCAGTTGTTATGGGTAGGGAAAGTATGTCTTTCATGGCTCATTGGGTCAATGTTTTTGCAGCAGTGGCAATGCAGCACTGCAGTAATGAGGCCAGGTCTTATTGACACCTCCATGTTTGTGTCGGTCTGGTTCCCACACCAGGTGCTTATGCACCTCCTACACATCCTCCACAATGGACATTCTTCAATCCCCAACAGAAGCAGGACAAAGGGTTGCCTTTACTCCCTCTCCCTCCTATCATATGTCTAAAATGAAGAATTGCCATGCCATGTTAGAGCTGATCAGCCTTGGTAAGAGTAGCCACACAGCCGATCAGCTGCGAAAGTGCATCAAGCCGGAAACATCCCCGCCAACTCCAACGGGGCAAGGTGGTCAGTGACAATGGCAGGAACATTGTGGCAGTGCTGCATGTGGGGGAACATAACACATTCTTCCTGCATAGCGCATGTAATAAATTTTGTTGTGCAACACTTTTTTTTTTAAGTACAGTGGCTTGCAGAGCATGCGGGTCATGTCCTCCTGGACTTGCAGTGACAGAACGGTCTGCCATTGCACTGTTTGATCTGTGATATTCCAACTCACTGGAATTTTACCTTGCATATGCTAGAGCATCTGTACAAGCAGAGTAAAGGGGTAAATGGTCTTGGCATGTACCAGACCTCCTCTGCAAGGAGAATATAATGTTTTGAGGTCAAGCAGAGGCAACTGATCAGAGACACCTGTCGCGTACTGAGGCCCTTCAAAGAGGAGACCAGATTTGTCAGTAGGGAAACAATGTAATTCCCCTGATATGTCATTTATAGCAAACGGTCATGCTGATGCAACAAGGTATGGTGAAAGAAGAAAAACTTACATATCTTTCTGGCTACACAAACACATGGAGGAGGAAGGGGAGGAAAAGGATAAGGAGCTACCACTGGAGGAGGAGCAGGAGGAGGAGTAGTCTCTTGTGCAGGAGGACGAGCCAGATGATATTGACAACACTGGCGATGATGACTAGAGATGAGTGAATCGAAGCTGACGAAGTGGAATTTGTTATGAATTTCAGGAAAAATTCGATTTGCACCGAATACGAATTTCCTCGCGCTTCGTAGTAACGAATTGCATTTTTCCTAAAATGGCGGCTGCACGTGTGAGGACATGGAAAAAGATGTCTGGGAAGGTGGGATCACTCTTACTGACATTCATGCAGATAATCAGCAGCCAGCCCTGTAATGTCACAGCCGTATAAATACGGCAGTCATCTTAGAATCTAACATTCACCAGCGTACTTAGTGCAGGGAGAGATGTGTCTGCAGGCGCTAGGGACAGTGATAGAAAAATTGTCATTGTGCTTAAAAAAAACGATTTACAAGTGCAGAGAAAGATTATTCAAGGTGTAGGGAAAGGATAGGGAGGAATCATTCCACAGCATTTATGTTAAACAGGGTTCAGTAGATAGGTTACAGCCTGGTTAATAGGAATTACACTTTGCTGCTCTGACTAGTGATACAAATTGCCATTATACAGCTCTGTAATTTCAGCAAACCATTCTTATTAGGGTGCAAGTGCTGTTTGATACAGGCATTAACAGGGTTTATTACAATGAAATATTTCTACGTTTTATTTGCTCTAGTGCGGTGCAGTTATATATTCGAAAGCATTTTTTGGCTTTTATTATTGGGGGAAAAAGGGCTTATTAGCCATTGTGTGGTGAAGTGCGAAAAATATAGCCCTTTTTGTCGTGTATTAGTGGCAAAAGTAAAATATATTTTCCGCTCAGCGGTGCAATTATCTGTTTTAAAGCCCTTTTTTGCGTGTATTAGTGGAAAAAGGAAAAATATCTTTGCCGCCTAGCAGTGCAGTTATCTGCTTTAAAGCCCTTGTCACACAAAGGGGTGGGGAAGAGTGCACAATTAACTCCACCCACACCTCTGTCCCTGCCTACTTACACTTACCCATCCTAGGTAAAGGAGCGCAACTGGGCGGCGATCCCTAACCTGAGTAAGTGCGAGGGGAACACACAAGACAAACAAACACAAAGAAGTCAAACTAGTAATGACTATATTAGGAGATAACCCCGGTACCAGGAAGGTTGTGGAAGCCAAACCATACAAGCAAAGGGTCAATACCAGGAGATGCAAACACGACCAGGGAGCAGGCGAAGACGAGTCAAAATACGAACCAGGGGTCAATACCAGGAGATGCAAACATGACCAGGGAGCAGACAAAGACGAGTCAAAATCGACCAGGGGTCAATACTAGTGATGTCGCGAACATAAAATTTTCCGTTCGTGAACGCCGAACGCGAATTTCTGCAAATGTTCGCGAACGGGCGAACCGGGCGAACCGCCATAGACTTCAATAGGCAGGCGAATTTTAAAACCCACAGGGACTCTTTCTAGCCACAGTAGTGATGGAAAAGTTGTTTCAAGGGGACTAACACCTGGACTGTGGCATGCCGGAGGGGGATCCATGGCAAAACTCCCATGGAAAATTATGTAGTTGACGCAGAGTTGGATTTTAATCCATAAAGGGCATAAATCACCTAACAATCCAAATTTTTTTTGAACAACGTGGTTTAAAACATCCAGTGTGTGTATACGATCAGGTATGATGTTGTATCGATCAGGTAGTGTAAGGGTTACGCCCGCTTCACAGACATTGACAGACCAAACTCCCATTTTAATGCACCGCAAACAACCGCAAACAGTCCATTTGCCCAACCGCAAACTACACATTTGTTCAAGGTTGGATACCAAGCTAGCCATGTCCCGTTGATGTCATTGAAGGTTTCTTCCTCCACCCAGCCACGTACAACACCAAGGGTCCCCGAAAGGTGAATTGAATAGATTTTTCGAACGGGGAGATGGTTAAAAAAACGCTGGCTCCCTCCCCTTTGTTTGAATCCACAGTCACTGCGCCTGTGCCGTGCAATTTACTGCCCCACCCGATATGAGTGGTATTTTCTGTAGTTCTCTCTTCTCATCAGTTTAATCCCTGTTACGTCCCCAATCTGGGGTCAATTTATTAAATAGATTTTTCGAACGGGGAGATGGTTAAAAAAAATTCTGGCTCCCTCCCGTTTGTTTGAATCCATCCACGGTCACTGCGTCTGCGCCGTGCAATTTACTGCCCCACCCGATACGAGTGGTATTTTCTGTAGTTCTCACTTCTCATCAGTTTAATCCCTGTTACGTCCCCAATCTGGGGTCAATTTATTAAAACGATTTTTCGAACGGGGAGATGGTTAAAAAAACGCTGGCTCCCTCCCCTTTGTTTGAATCCACGTCACGGTCACTGCGTCTGCGCCGTGCAATTTACTGCCCTACTGGATATGAGTCGTATTTTCTGTTTTTCTCTCTTCTCATCAGATTGGGTGTCCTGTGTAAGCCAGTCAACTATTTTCTCAGAATTTTTTGGGTTCAGGGTACGTGGCCTCTGAACACTGGGCATTATTCCAGGGCCAGTGGAAATCACAGCACCACGAACACGACGGCCCCTGCGGCGTGGCCTGCCTCTGCCTGTCATTTTTTATTAGATAATTGTTACTATGCGTGCAAGGTACTGTGCCACCCTATATAAGTGGTGGGCAGTGGGCACAGTACAGTCTGTGTGGGCCTGACACACACTGGCTTGCAACTGTGATTATATCACAGAAAAATATTAAATAGAATTTTTATTTATCTGCAAGGTATTTGTGAGTAAATGACACCCTGTAACGGTATAAGTGGAGGTCTAGCCACTAGCCAGTGGCCACAATACAGTCTGTGTGGGCCTGACACACACGGGCATGCAAATGGGATTAGATCACAGAAAAATATTAAATATTTTTTTTTTTTATCTGTGAGGTATTTGTGAGTAAATGACACCCTGTAACGGTATAAGTGGAAGTCTAGCCACTAGCCAGCGGACACAATACAGTCTGTGTGGGCCTGACACACACGGGCTTGCAAATGGGATTAGATCACAGAAAAATATTAAATAGAATTTTTTTTATCTGCAAGGTATTTTCTGTCACACCCTGTATGAATGGTGTGCACACAGTACTGTCTGTGACTGAGCCTGCAGCCTCTCACACACGGGCAGGCAACTGCAATATATGTATATATAAAATAAAATAAAAAAAGCAGACTGATGTACCAGCCCTGAAAAGGGCTTTTTGGGATGCTGTCAGGACGCTGTCCTTACAGCAAATGAGTCTGTGGACACAGAACGCTGCCCTAGCTAACGCTTTCCCTATTGAATCAGCAGCAGCACTGTCCCTCCTCTCACACACGGGCAGGCAACTGCAATATATGTATATATAAAAAAAAAAAAAAAAAGCAGACTGATGTACCAGCCCTGAAAAGGGCTTTTTGGGGTGCTGTCAGGACGCTGTCCTTACAGCAGATGAGTCTATGGACACAGAACACTGCCCTAGCTAACGCTTTCCCTATTGAATCAGCAGCAGCACTGTCCCTCCTCTCACTGAGAATGCAGATTCCGAATGAATCTAAAATGGATGCTGTCCGGGAGGTGGGAGGGTCTGGGAGGGAGGGTCTGCTGCTGATTGGCTGGAATGTGTCTGCTGACTGTGAGGTACAGGGTCAAAGTTTACTCAATGATGATGTATAGGGGGCGGTCCGAACCTCGCATATGTTCGCCCGCCGCGGCAAACGCGAACAAGCTATGTTCGCCGGGAACTATTCGGCGAACTATTCGGGCCATCTCTAGTCAATACCAGGAGATGCAAACACGACCAGGAAGCAGGCAAAGATGAAAACGAGAAACGGCCCGGGAGTCAAATACCAATACCAGAAATTTCTCAGGATAGATACACCAAGTAATGGACCTTAATCACAGGCAACCTGTGGCCACCAGGCTGCCTGTTTCAATAGTGGAGGAGAGGAGTCATGTGACGTGGCCAGCGACACATGACTCACTCTCCTGCATACAGCTGAGCGCCAAGTGCCCAGCTCGGCGCTCAGACTTATTGCCATCACCATGGGAGTGGAGGACGCCGGCCACGCTGATAAGGTGTGCACGGCCGGGTCCTCCCCGCTCCCTGTGGCTCTGGAGACGAGGACGCAGCGCGCATCCTCGCTCCACTCTCCCTGCAGGACACAGGCGGCACAGAGGAGAAGCGGTGCAACCCCGGCGTCCTGTAACAGCCCTTTTTGGAGTGTATTACTGGAAAAAGCTAAAATATCTTTGCCGCTCAGCGTTGCCAAGTTTGTCGTGTATTACTGGCGAAATACAACTATATTCGCCTTTCATTGTTGCACTTATCTGTTAAAAAGCCTTTTGTGTAAAAATAGAACAAAAATGTGTGTCAAAGATGTCTGAGCCATGCGCCCTGCATGGCACACGTGTTCAATCTGGTTGTCAAGCGGTTCCTGAAGTCTTCCACCCATCGGCAAGAATGCCCAGGAAACTTTGCATGCACTTCAGCCACTCGTACAGTGCAAATCACACCCTCCTTGAGCTGCAGCGGCAGAGCGGCATCCCCCAACATGGGCTGATATGCGACGTTTCCAACCAATGGAATTCTACCCTCCATATGTTGGACTGACTGTACGAACAGAGAAAGGCCATAAACGATTTCCTGATGATCCAAGCGGACAGAAGTACTCCCCTGTGTAACTTCGATGTCAGCCAGTGGCAGCTCATGCGTGACACCTGCCGTTTGTTCAGGCCCTTTGAGAAGGCCACATTATTTGTCAGTCGCCAGGACTACGGGATGAACAATGTCATTCCACTGCTTCATGTCCTGAAACAGATCCTGGTAAATCTGGCTGGTCAGGTGACTGGAGACCTGGCGCCTAGAAAGATGGAGTTTGATACATTTGTCTGTCAATATCTCTGTTTACAGTCAGTGAACAGGAACATCATTTATTGCTAGGATATACAAACACCAACCGATGGGGTGTTAACCCCCAGAAGTAGGTAATTGACACGAAGGAACAGTCATTTTCACAGCTCAAGGTATCCTCCCAGAAGCTTGACCTCTGTACGTCGACGGTCTGCATTAAAAAGCTTGTCTAAAAGAAAAATCCCGCAGTGCACCCCCTTGTATGAAAACTCTTGATCCGGCACAGGCTGCTTTGCTCCTTCAAAAACAATGGACTCTGTACAGCGTGATACCGATGTATAATTTCTCATACACCAGACTGAAAGAGTATTCCAAGCACCTGTCTGCCCACATAGCTGCCAAGAGGCAGAAGGGTCTTGCCATTGAAGTAGGCTCAGAGCTGAACCTAAAAGCTAAATTTTCATGTTTTCCCTGGACTCAAAGGAAAGGACAGAGATCCACTGGCTGTGCTCATACAGATTTCATCCAAGCCTCCACTCACCAAGGCAAGCACAGAGGACCAGACTGTGTGGACAAGTTGGTTCTGAGGGATGTACACAGAGGACGATCTATTGGAGGTGTTACCTAAGATATTTACTTGCCTCCCGCTCTTCCTGTGTAACGGCTCCGAAGCGCTCACGGCTATTGTAGGGAAACTTTGACTGTTGTGTCATTAAGGCCTCTTTCACACTTGCGTTGTCCGGATCCGGCGTGTACTCCACTTGCCGGAATTACACTCCGGATCCGGAAAAACGCAAGTGTACTGAAAGCATTTGAAGACGGAACCGTCTTCCAAATGCTTTCAGTGTTACTATGGCACCCAGGACGCTATTAAAGTCCTGGTTGCCATAGTAGGAGCGGGGAGCGGGGGAGCGGTATACTTACAGTCCGTGCGGCTCCCGGGGCGCTCCAGAATGACGTCAGAGCGCCCCATGCGCATGGATGACGTGATCCATGCGATCACATGATCCATGCGCTTGGGGCGCCCTGACGTCACTCTGGAGCGCCCGGGGAGCCGCACGGACGGTAAGTACACTGCTCCCCCGCTCCCCACTACACTTACCATGGCTGTCAGGACTTTAGCGTCCCGGCAGCCATGGTAACCACTCTGAAAAAGCTAAATGTCGGCTCCGGCAATGCGCCGAAACGACGTTTAGCTTAAGGCCGGATCCGGATCAATGCCTTCCAATGGGCATTAATTCCGGATCCGGCCTTGCGGCAAGTGTTCCGGATTTTTGGCCGGAGCAAAAAGCGCAGCATGCTGCGGTATTTTCTCCGGCCAACAAACGTTCCGTACCGGAACTGAAGACATCCTGATGCATCCTGAACGGATTACTCTCCATTCAGAATGCATTAGGATAATCCTGATCAGGATTCTTCCGGCATAGAGCCCCGACGACGGAACTCTATGCCGGAAGACAATAACGCAGGTGTGAAAGAGCCCTAAGCTGGTGATCAGTTCTGAGGACCTTACGTGGCTAGCAGCGATAAGGACCGAGTATGACGTTTCTGGATCAGTGTCGGCCACAGAGCTTGTTTTCTCTGTTCCCGTCGAACCTCGCATGGACATTTCTTATGGCAACCACGCAGAGGACTTCAAGACTTTATAGAATGATAATAATAAGTCAAAGGATGAGGTTACGTTGGAGGAAGTGGACAATTTATTCCAATGTCTTTACTCGCATTTATTCAAAAACTTTAGAATCCACTTATCAGCAACCCAGCTCATCACGGAATGAGCTGGAGTCGGCTTGTTTGCTGGACTGTCCTCCAGTTATCAGCCATAACCCCATACATTTATTGATCCGTATGCATTACCATCGTGGTCACCCTGACACTGGTCGTCAATCCATTCTTGTTGATGAAGCACTTTGTTTTTCCAATTTGTCTTTTAAATCTTGTGGTTTTGCCCCTTCTGTGTTGTATTTTATGTGTGTTAATATCCTGTTTGTTAAATAAACATTGTTTTTTCTCCCCCGTTCAAAAAATAATAATAATTTGATTGTGATTTGGTAGCCAAAAGCAGGAGTGGGTACAAAACACAGAAGACATGCAACTATTCCATTCACGTGTCATCTTTGTTTTGGATCCACTCCTGTTTTTTTTTGGCATTAGCAATACTGATGGATTACTGACCATAGCTGACCATGTGAAGGTGGATGCTCCGCAGACAGGATCAGTTTTTTAGGTGTTGTTCTTATGACGGATCAGACGAAGGGCAAAATAATCAGTGACGTCAACACAAACGTACTCCTGACACCCTCTCCACTCTGTCCGGGGGGGGATTCTATGTGGAATCAGCTGATGACAGTGTAAAAGGAAATAGTCATTTTTTAACGTAATTCGCCGCAAAATTATTCGTATCAAATTAAATTTTTCCCCAAGAAATTTGTTCATCTCTAATGATGACCAATTATCTTGGTATTCAAGCTACAGGTGAAACTCTAAAAATTTGAATATCGTGCAAAGTTCATTTATTTCAGTAATGCAACTTAAAAGGTGAAACTAACATATGAGATAGACTCATTACATGCAAAGCGAGATATTTCAAGCCTTTATTTGTTATAATTTGGATGATTATGGCTTACAGCTTATGAAACCCCAAAGTCACAATTTTGAGGTACCCTTTGCTCAGGGGGTATGGATTAATTAGATGACTAGAATGTGACACTTTGAGCCTAGAATATGGAACCTTTTCACAAAATTCTAATTTTAAGCTGCATTAATGCAATTCCTTTTAATTTGCATTACTGAAATAAATGGACTTTTGCACGACATTCTAATTTTTCGTGTTTCACCTGTATATGCTTGCTTCCTTACGTACTGACAGGCGTATCATTAACATCAAGAAATCTGATGATTACTAGAAAGCCATGCTTTTAGACCCTCGCTGTCAAAGCAAAATGGGAGAATGTTTTTCTATTGCCAAAAGAGAGGCCAAATTGCTGTATTACCAGGTTACGTTTAGTATGCAGCTTGCCGCACAGACACCTGCCGCCCACGTGTTTGTGTATACCCCAGGAAAGTCACATGTAAACAGTAAATCCCTTGGAAACAAACACTGGCTATCCCTGAGGTAACAAAGAAAGCCACAACCTATTCCCAACAGCCAAGGAGGTTACATTTGCATGACAAACCCTGAGACTCAACCAATACCTACGTTTTCGCATTTAATTTAATTTAAACAGAAAGATCTTATCTTTCCTGCTCACATCTACACATCAAATAGGTAAATCACTCTTGGGTCCATTCACACATCCATATGTGTTTTGCGGATCCACGGATCGCAAAACACGGACACCGACAATGTGCGTTCCGCATTTTGCAGACCGCACATCGCCAGCACTATAATAGAAAATGCCTAATCTTGTCCGCAATTGCGGACAAGAATAGGACATGTTCTATTTTTTTCGGAAACGTAATTGCGGACCCGGAAGTGCGGATCCGCATTTCCGGATCCGGACAGCACATAGTGTGGCCCCATAGAAATGAATGGGTCCGCAATTCCGTTCCGCAAAATGCGGAACAGAATTGCGTACGTGTGAATGGAGCCTGGTGGAGGAAAGCAACAATACAAGGTCTACTTGATTGTTGCTATGAGAAGACCCTAATTAAATATCCTCCGATGTTAGATCAATGTACAGGCAATGTATGATGTATGTACATTGTATACTATATTATATTATATACATTGTGGGGATTCGCTCTGGTAGGCAGGGTGAGCGGACGCAGAACAGAGGCACCAAAAACAGTTCTTGATCAAACTGCAGTGTTTTATTCACACAGACAGGTTTAACAGCTCAGTAACCAACTTCACCTTAGTGGAAAGTCCTGGTGTTCATTCACACCATGCTGCAGTTTCTGCATAAAGAGTCCAAGTCCAGGCGCGTGTTCACACTTTGCCAACAGTTCCACGCTAAAGTTTAAGTTCAGGACTTAGGCTACTTTCACACTAGCGTTCGGAGCGGATCCGTCTGATGTTTCATCAGACGGATCCGCTCCGATAATGCAGACGTTTGCATCTGTTCAGAACGGATCCGTCTGCATTATTACTTAGAAAATTTTCTAAGTCTGAAAATAGCCTGAGCGGATCCGTCCAGACTTTACATTGAAAGTCAATGGGGAACGGATCCGCTTGAAGATTGAGCCATATAGTGTCATCTTCAAGCGGATCCGTCCTCATTGACTTACATTGTAAGTCTGAACGGATCCGCTCGCCTCCGCACGGCCAGGCAGACACCTGAACGCTGCAAGCAGCGTTCAGGTGTCCGCTCACTGAGCGGAGCGGAGGCTGAGCGCTGGCAGGCGGATGCATTCTCAGTGGATCCGCCTCCACTCAGAATGCATTAGGACCGGACGGATGCGTTCGGGACCGCTCGTGAGCCCCTTCAAACGGAGCTCACAAGCGGACACCCGAACGCTAGTGTGAAAGTAGCCTAAGTCGACCTGTCTTCCCCAAACAGGTCGCAACCATTCATCCAGGCACAGGCCTCATCATCCACCTGCTGCCATCCTGCTGGCTTTTAAAACATTTAGGCGTCGGCAAAGCCCGGATCGGTACCTAAGATCCAGCCCGATTCTTTTTTTTTTTTATATAATTTTTTTTATTCATTTTCCAATACAAAATACAAAAATTAACCAATTTGACAGTACAATAATCAATACACAATCTGCCAGGGCAGTCAGTAGAATAAGGTACAATAAACAAAAACACTACAAAACTAGCAAGTTGTGTACTATGTTGTGGGAGTTTTTTTTTTTTTTTACTTCAGGGACCCTTTGGACCCGGGTATTAATTCTTGCAGTTCAAATAGCCTAAGGCTAGTAGGTTCCCATTTCTGGTCTAATTTAAAACGTACATTTTTAAAAATGTATAGACGGGAAGAAAAAAGTGGTTAAAAATGAAGTGCGGCTGGGCTCTGCGGCACGGGATAATGTAATAACTTGTAAGTTAGATACTTTGTCAGCAGTCACTTTCCTCTATATTCTCTCTCTATCAGTATCTGGGGATAGGAGGTTTTCTCAGTTCTCAACTTTCTGACTATTGTCCTTTAGATATTGAGATCTTAACTCTGTATCCCTATATATTGTGATTAAAGGAGCGCTGTTGTCTGGTATTGCTTGCCTGTCCCTTCCTTCACTAGTTTTCGCCTATGAATGGATTCACCTTTCCGCTTGCGTCCGTGTACTAAGTGCCTGCAGTGCACTGAGACACGGTCACTAAGTCACAGCCACACTTAGCCTAAAACCTAAATTGCAGCTCCCCCGACATGTTTCATCACTATTGTGGCGTCTTCAAGGGAAATGTTGTGGGAGGTTCCCAAGCTCCCAGTTAAATTTCAATCTATCCGGATTGATTGTTACCCTAGTTACATAGAACACCCCCCCGCCCCCTTGGTGGTCCTCTCGGTGCACTCCGTTAGTGATGGTTGCTCCCGTCTCTCCCTCGCCCCTCCGCCCATCCCACCCTCCAGGCAATGACTCCACTCAATTGCTACCGGCAATATATTCCTCAAACCTCTCAATCCGTGGAAGTAAGTTTTTCCACTCCTTAATATTCGGTGCTCTCTTTGAACACCAGTCTCTCGCAATAATCACTCTTGCCACCATAAGACCCCTTATCCAAACTCTTTTTTTTCTTTTTATCTCTGGTTAATGATGGAATACTACCTAAAACGACTTCCAGATTACATGGAAGAGATATTAAAGACTCTGCATTTAAAACTCGGAAAACCTCCCTCCAATAAAGTTGCACACTTGGACAGCTCCATAGCATATGCAAATAATCTGCGGACTCTTCTCTACATTTCCAACAGTTTGATTCTCGCTCTTTATAGATCTTACTTAACAATATGGGGGTCATATATATTCTATGGATAATGTTAAAATAAATTACCCTAAAGTTGCTGGAAATCGTTGTCACCCATTCTATTGTGTTTGATCCTATATCCTTTGCCCATTTTTCTTCACTATTAAATTTTATTGTTTTCCCCAAACCCTTCCTTATTTTCCTATACACTTGGGAGATAGTCACCCTTGTTGACGTGTTTTGTTGTAATAAAATATTCCCTATTTTGTGTAGCATCAAATGCGTGTTTCAATTGATAATATATCGGTACCGGCTCATTGAGTCTAGATTCATTCCAGGACATAGTTCTATTAGTGATCTTATTTCCCCATTCTTAACTAACTGTGATACATAAATAACACAATTTTTTCCCCAATACTTGAGTTCTGTGATTAATTAAAATTCACTAATATTACTATTGCACCATAAGGGTGAAAAATGTGAAGTCTTCAAAATTCCTAATATTCCTTTTATTTTACCCCAAACCAAGTCAACAATTCGGCATATTGGATTTTTTTTCCCTTTAGTTTTAATAAATCCAGTCTCCAATATAGTAAATATATTGTATTTTGGGCCGTAAAAGCCCTTTGCTAGATATTCATTTATGTTGTTTACCCCTGACTTTATCCATTGGACTTGGGAGGCTAAATAATATCCCTGGAAAAAAGGAAATGATAGCCCGCCATCCTCCTCTGCTAACCAAAGATATTTTTGTTTTAATTGTACCCTTTTTCTTCCCCAGATTAAGTCATTCAGCAGCCGTTCCAGATGGTTGAAGAAACGATCTTCTATCCAAACTGGACAGGCTGCCAAAACATACAAAATCTGGGGAATTAACACCATTTTATTTAGTGCGATTCTATCCGACTGTCCTATCGGTAGCTTTTGCCAAACACTAATTTTGTTTTTACATCTAATCAGCAAGGGGGAGACATTTAGACTCGTGAAATCTAATATACTTGCGCTCTACTTTACCCCTAAATAATCCAGAAGTTCAGTGGAATTGCCTGGTCGAGTGGTAGCAATACTGATTTGGCCCAATTGATTTTATATCCCGAAATATCACTAAACTTATCTATTAGTTCCATAAGATAAGACAGCTGGGATGTTGGGTTCTCCAAAAAGACCAGTATATCATCAGCATACATACTTATTTTGTCAGAGGTCCCATTCATGCCAAAGCCGCTAATCCTTTCGTCCGATCTGATTTTGGCTGCCAATGGTTCTATAAATAAGGCAAACAATAAAGGAGAAAGGGGACATTCCTGTCTAGTTCCTATATACAATTCTATTTGTTCAGACAATATTCCATTAATATTAATTCTGGCTTTGGGGTGATTATACAGATTCTGGACCGACTCAATAAAGTATTGGCCCAGATTGATCTTATGCATGACTTGCCATAAGTATTCCCACTCCACCCTGTCAAACGCTATCTCAGCGTCTAAAGACAGGATGGAGAGGGAGCCTCCCCCCTCTCCCACCTGCATATTCAAAAAAGCTGTACGTATGCTGGATTGTACAAGTCTCTTGGGTATAAATCCCGTCTGGTCTGGGTGTATTAGCCTATCAATGACACTCTTCAGTCTATTAGCGAATATTTTTGCGCTGATTTTATTATCTGTATTTAACAGAGAAATTAGGCGATACACACCAGTCTCGCTTTCATCCTTATCTTTTTTTAAGATAAGGGTGATCACCGCTTCAGAAAGAGATGAAGGGAGTTCCCCGGTCTGGTACGTATTATTTAACACCTGTAATAGCATTGGCAAAATTATCTCTCCATGTTGACGATAAATTTCAAACGGGAGCCCGTCAGTCCCTGGAGATGAGTTTCCCCGAATAGTCCTGATGACCTCAAATAGTTCCTTTAAGTCTATTGGTCGATTTAATATTTTACATTCCTGTTCTGATAGTTTTGGGAGATTAATTTTCTCCAGGAACTTTTAGACGTCTCCGGCCTGATGGTTTTTATTGTTTGAATATAAGTAGAGTTGAGCGAACCCGAACTGTAAAGTTCGGGTTCGTACCGAACTTTAGGGTTTTCAGCACCCGGACCCGAACATTTATGTAAAAGTTCGGGTTCGGTGTTCGGCGATTTTTATGGTGCTTTTTGAAAGGCAATCAACAAGCGTCATACTACTTGCCCCAAAAGGCCATCACAGCCATGCCTACTATTGGCATGGCTGTGATTGGCCAACTGCAGCATGTGACCAAGCCTCTATTTAAGCTGGAGTCACGTAGCGCCGCCCGTCACTCTACTCGGATTAGTGTAGGGAGAGGCTACAGCTGCTGTGAGGGAGAGATCAGGGAGAAATCTCATCAAGAACTGTTTTTTGTACTCAGCGATCTACAGCAAATGTGTTTTGTGGGTGCAGTGCACAATTTTTTTAAGCCTGCCCTGAGCCAACTACAACTGAAAACGAACTTTTTTTTTCTTCAGTTAGTCAATATCAATACATAATCGGCAGCCATTTTATGCAACGATAGTGCACCAGCACAGGCTATCTGCATGTCTGCAAGTACAGAAATACAGCTTTTTGCTTACTTGGGTTAAAAAAATACATCTGTTAAATATAGTGCACATCTGAGATTAAACATGCATAAGTGATTGTCACATTTAGACCAGAAATACGGCTTTGGCATACTGTGGTGAAAAAAGCCTCTGATATATTGCACATCTGGGATTACACGTGCATAAGTGACTGTCACATTTAGGCCAGAAATACGGCTTTGGCATACTGTGGTGAAAAAAGCCTCTAATATATTGCACATCTGGGATTACACATGCATAAGTGACTGTCACATTTAGGCCAGAAATATGGCTTTTTGGTTACTGGGGTGGAAAAAACCCTCTAATATACTGCACATCTGGGATAAGACGTGAATAAGTGACTGTCACATTTAGGCCAGAAATACATCTTTTTGCTTACTGGGGTGAAAAAACCCTCTAATACACTGCACATCTGGGATAAGACGTGCATAAGGGACTGTGACAATTAGGCCAGAAATACAGCTTTTTGGTTAATGGGGTGAAAAAACCCTCTAATATACTGCACATCTGGGATTAGATGTGCATAAGTGACTGTCACATTTAGGCCAGAAATACGGCTTTTTGGTTACTGTGGTGAAAAACCCCTCTAATATATTGCACATCTGGGATTACACGTGCATAAGTGACTGTCACATTTAGGCCAGAAATACGGCTTTTTGGTTTACTGGGGGGAAAAAACCCTCCAATATATTGCACATCTGGGATTAGACGTGCATAAGTGACTGTCACATTTAGGCCAGAAATACGGCTTTTTGGTTACTGGGGTGAAAAAACCCTCTAATATACTGCACATCTAGGATTAGACAAGCATAAGTGACTGGCACATTTTGGCCAGAAATACGGCTTTGGCATACTGTGGTAAAAAACCCTCTAATATATTGCACATCTGGGATCACACGTGCATAAGTGACTGTCACATTTAGGCCAGAAATACGGCTTTTTGGTTAGTGGGGTGATAAAACCCTCTAATATACTGCACATCTAGGATTAGACAAGCATAAGTAAATGTCACATTTAGGCCAGAAATACGGCTTTTTGGTTACTGGGGTAAAAAAAAACCTCTAATATACTGCACATCTGGGATAAGACGTGCATAAGTGACTGTCACATTTAGGCCAGAAATACATCTTTTTGCTTACTGGGGTGAAAAAACCCTCTAATATACTGCACATCTGGGATTAGTCATAAATAAAAGTCTGTCACATTTAGGCCAGAAATACGGCTTTTTGGTTACTGGGGTGAAAAAACCCTCTGATATACTGCACATCTGGGATAAGACGTGCATAAGTGAGTGTCACATTTAGGCCACAAATACCGCTGTCATATAGAGTTAAAAAAAAAAATTTGAGTGCAATACCCTACATCAGGGTTTTTATTGGCGGTTAATTATTTTTAACAGACTTAACCACTTTTTACTTTGCTTTGTAAACGCTAACTATGAGGCAAACATCTAATAAGGGACGTGGTCATGGTCGTGGTGTTGGTGGAGCCTCTGGTGCAGGGAGAGGACGTGGCCGTTCTGCCACAGCTACACGTCATACTGAACCTACTACCTCAGGTCCCAGTAGCCGCCAGAAACTACAGCGATATTTGATCAGGCCTAATGCCGTTCTAAGGATGGTAAGGCCTGAGCAAGTACAGGCGCTAGTCAATTGGGTGGCCGACAGTGGATCCAGCACGTTCACATTATCTCCCACCCAGTCTTCTGCAGAAAGCGCACAGGTGGCGCCTGAAACCCATGCCCATCAGTCTGTCACATCACCCCCGTGCATATCGGGGAACCTGTCTGAGCCTCAAGTCATGCAGCAGTCTCTTATGCTGTTTGAAGACTCTGCTGGCAGGGTTTCCCAAGGGCATCCACCTAGCCCTTCCCCAGGGGTGGAAGACATAGAATGCACTGACGCACAACCACTTATGTTTCCTGATGAGGACATGGGAATACCACCTCAGCACGTCTCTGATGATGACGAAACACAGGTGCCAACTGCTGCTTCTTTTTGCAGTGTGCAGACTGAAAAGAAGGTCAGGGAGGAAGACTGAGTGGAAGACGATGCAGGGGACGATGAGGTCCTAGACCCCACATGGAATGAAGGTCGTGCCACTGACTTTCAGAGTTCGGAGGAAGGGGCAGTGGTGAGACCGAGCCAACAGCGTAGCAAAAGCGTGAGCAGGGTGCAAAAGCAGAGCAGCCGTCGCCAAAACAGTTTGCCTGCTACTGGCCACTGTCACCAGGGACCAAGCACACCAAAGGCAGCTTCAAGGAGTTCCCTGGCATGGCACTTCTTCACACAATGTGCTGATGACAAGACCCGAGTGGTTTGCACGCTGTGTCATCAGAGCCTGAAGCGAGGCATTAACGTTCTGAACCTTAGCACAACCTGCATGACCAGGCATCTACATGCGAGACACGGGCTGCAGTGGAGTAAGCACCTTCAAAACCAAGAAAGGGCTCAGGCCCCTCCTGCTCCCTCTTCTGCTGCTGCCTCGGCCTCTTCCAACGCCTCTGGAGGAACGTTGGCACCTGCCGCCCAGCAAACAGAGGATGTGCCACCAACAACACCACCTCCGTCACCAAGCATCTCCACCATGTCACACGGAAGCGTTCAGCTCTCCATCTCACAAACCTTTGATAGAAAGCGTCAATTCCCACCTAGCCACCCTCGATCCCTGGCCCTGAATGCCAGCATTTCTAAACTACTGGCCTTTGGAATGCTGTCATTCAGGCTGGTGGAGATGGACGGCTTCAAACAGCTCATGTCGCTTGCTGTCCCACAGTACGTCGTTCCCAGCTGCCACTACTTCTCCAGGAGAGCAGTGCCCTCCCTGCACAACCAAGTATCGGATAAAATCAAGTGTGCACTGCGCAACGCCATCTGTGGCAAGGTCCACCTAACCACAGATACGTGGACCAGTAAGCACGGCCAGGGACGCTATAATCTCCCTAACTGCACACTGGGTAAATGTAGTGGCGGCTGGGCCCCAGGCGGAGAGCTGTTTGGCACATGTTCTTCCGCCGCCAAGGATCGCAGGGCATCATTCTTTGCCTCCTGTTGCCTCCTCTTCCTACTCTGCTTCCTCCTCCTCTTCTACCACCTCCTCATTCGGTCAGCGACAGACCTTCACCACCAACTTGAGCACAGCAAGGGTAAACGTCAGCAGGCCGTTCTGAAACTGATGTGTTTGGGGGACAGGCCCCCCACCGCGCAGGAGTTGTGGCGGGGTATAGAGCAACAGACCGACGAGTGGTTGCTGCCAGTGAGCCTCAAGCCCGGCCTGGTGGTGTGCGATAATGGGCAAAATCTCGTTGCAGCTCTGGGACTAGCCGGTTTGATGCACATCCCTTGCCTGGCATATGTGCTGAATTTGGTGGTGCAGAAATTCATTCACAACTACCCCCACATGTCAGAGCTGCTGCATAAAGTGCGGGCCGTCTGTGCGCACTTTCGGCGTTCTCATCCTGCCGCCGCTCGGCTGTCTGCTCTACAGCGTAACTTCGGCCTTCCCGCTCACCGTCTCATATGCGACGTGCCCATCAGGTGGAACTCCACCTTGCACATGCTGGAGAGACCATAGTCGAGTTTCAGCTGCAGCACGCATGGGTGAGTCGCACTGCGGAACAGCACCACTTCACCACCAATGACTGGGCCTCCATGCGAGACCTGTGTGCCCTGTTGCGCTGTTTTGAGTACTCCACCAACATGGCCAGTGACGATGACGCCGTTATCAGCGTTACAATACCACTTCTATGTCTCCTTGAGAAAACACTTAGGGCGATGATGGAAGAGGATGTGGCCCAGGACGAGGAGGAGGAAGAGGGGTCATCTCTAACACTTTCAGGCCAGTCTTTTAGAAGTGGCTCAGAAAGAGGATTTTTGCAACAGCAGAGGCCAGGTACAAATTTGGCCAGCCAGGGCCCACTACTGGAGGATGAGGAGGATGGGGATGAAGCATGTTCACAGCGGGGTGGCACCCAACGCAGCTCGGGCCCATAACTGGTGCGTGGCTGGGGGGACACGAAGGACGCAGACGATACGCCTCCCACAGAGGACAGCTTGTCCTTACTTCTGGGCAGCCTGGCACACATGAGCGACTACATGCTGCAGTGCCTGCGCAACGACAGCAGAGTTGCCCACATTTTAACGTGTGCTGACTACTGGGTGGCCCCCCTGCTGGATCCCCGTTACAAAGACAATGTGCCGTCCTTAATTCCCTCACTGGAGCGTGATCGGAAGATGCGCGACTACAGGCGCACGCTGGTAGACGCGCTCCTGAGAGCATTCCTGACTGACGCCAGGGGACAAGTGGAAGCACAAGGCGAAGGCAGGGGAGGAGGAAGAGGTCGCCAACGCAGCTGTGTCAGCACCAGCACCTCAGAAGGCAGGGTTAGCATGGCCGGCATGTGGAAAAGCTTTGTCACCTCGCCGCAAACAACCGGCCCCAACTGCTGATATGGAGCGTGTTAGCAGGAGGCAGCATTTGAACAACATGGTGGAACAGTACCTGTGCACACGACTACACGTACTGACTGATGGTTCTGCCCCATTCAACTTCTGGGTCTCCAAATTGACCACATGGCCAGAGCTTGCCCTGTATGCCTTGGAGGTGCTGGCCTGCCCTGCAGCCAGTGTACTCTCTGAACGTGTATTTAGCACGGCAGGAGGCGTCATTACAGACAGACGCAGCCGCCTGTCCACAGCCAACGTGGACAAGCTCACGTTCATTAAAATGAACCAGGCTTGGATCCCTCAGGACTTGTCTGTACCTCGTGCAGAATAGACAGTTCTAACAGCCTCAACCATCCATCCTTGTACTCAAGTGCACTTATTCCTTTTTTTTTTTTTATATGTCCCAATATTTTGGGGGATACCCCTATGTAAAAATGCAAAATAACACACATCTGTGTTGGCTACCTATTCCTCCTTCGCCGCCGCTTCCACCTAGACCGCCACGTGAGCCTACATGGCCACATCCACCCATTCACCGCCTCCTCAACCTCTTCCTCCTACATCATTCCTAATTTTTTTTTTTTTTAAGGTCTTTTATGTTTTTTCAATTTATTTCCCTATCCACATTTGTTTGCAGAGCATTTGCCATGCTCTTAAGCACATTTTGCTGCCTTTTGCAGCCCTCTAACTCTTTCCATGACATTTTTACAGCCATTTTAGTGCTCAAAAGTTCGGGTCCCTATTGACTTCAATGGGGTTCGGGGTCAAGTTCGGGTCCCGAACACGAATTTTTTTTTCAAGTTCGGCCGAACCTGCCGAACCCGAACATCCAGGTGTCCGCTCAACTCTATAATATCTGACAAACTCTCGATCGATCTCCTCCGGGCACGTGGTGACCCCCCCATTTTCCAATCTAATATTTTATAGCTTTTTAATTTTTTTTGGTATTGGGTCAGGGATGACAGGAGGTTTCCAGGTTTTCCGGCTTGAGAGAAGTATTTAGCTCCTGTGAAGAAGATCCTGTGTTGTGCTTTTTCTATTAAATAGATCTAGTACTCCAATCTAGCTTCTTCTAACTGTAGTTGTGTAGCTGAATTTTGATTATTAGATATCAGTCCCAGTAGGGACTGAACTCTTGTTTTTAAAACTAATTATTTTGCCACATATTCTTTTTTTCCCCCGTTAACTCTGGCTATGTACACCCCTGTAGTGTACGGGGACTGTAATGCCCGTCACTACAGAGGGTCACTTGGTGTGCTGTCGTCCCTCCTTAATCATGGGGAAGTTGGTATCTGTCACCTTTATAAAATGTCATGTGATGTAATGCTATGTATTTCCCTGTTACTGTGAAACTTACATGTACAGGCCTGCTAGGGGTGTCATTCCAGCTCTTAGTCATTAGAGAGAGCTAGGGAGCCCTAGTTTATATAAGGCCCAGTCAGGGAAGAGAAAGGGAAGTCGAGTCTAGAGTCTAGCCCCACCAGAGTGAGAACCAAGTTGGAGACTAGACCATGTCAGAGACAAGTCCAGGCCTGAAGCCTGCGTTCCAGGAGAAGGTTCCCCTCCTGAATTCCTATAAGCAGAAACAGGAATATCTTATTTAAAGAGCCTGAGGAAGCTGAGAGAGAGACAGAGGCAAAGCTCAAGGAAGCAAGAGGTACTCAAGATAACAGAGGAGGTACTTTATAAAGCTAAACCCAAGGATATAAAGCCAGAGCTAGGTTATTGGGCCTTGGAGAAGATTTGCTATATTCCAGGATCAGTCAGAGATAGAGTGCAAGCTCCTGTACTGCAAGTCCTGTGTTTAACACTCTGTAATCACCTTGCTCAATCTGTATTGCCTGCATCAACCGTATTGAAAAATCAACTGTATGCCAAGGAACTGCGATTCCATTATTGTCTCTACATGAAAACTACTAAAGTTGGAGTTCTGCTTTAACCTCACGGTGTTCCTCATTTATTCCTGCTATCCGCAAACGGCGTGCCACCGTTTACTTGGCACTGGCGTCACGAACAATTTCTATAATCACCTGCCTTTGCAGAGAGTCAGCCGTCTCAGGTTAGTGTCTATTGCACTACTACACCCAGGAACACTATTACACACAACTTGAGTACGCTGCACCCCACGCAGAAATGCTTTAAAAGAGTCCCATACAAGATGCATAGGTGCTGATGGAGCATTCAACAGCCAGAATTCTCGGATCTCCTTAGCTATGTTTTCCTGATCCTTAACCAACTTCATCCAATGGGGATTTAATCTAAAACTTCTAGTTTTCTTATCCATATGCCCCAATTTAATCGTTACTACAATAGGAGAATGGTCGGATATCGTATGTATTTCATATTTCATCTTTATTACACAATCTAAAAGATCAGAGTTGGCTAAAGCTAGGTCTATTCTAGACATAACCGTATTCGCCCGACTGAAACAAGAGAATACTCTTTTCTCCCCATATATATATCCCCAAATGTCTGTCAATGCCATTTCCTGGCAGACCCTTCTTAGCTGTGTTAATTTGTCTTTTTTGACTTTATGTACATGTTCCTTAGAGTATCTATCTTCCTCTAAGTTCATAACATCATTAAAGTCCCCTGTTACTAAAACCGGGCATCTTGCTCTGGAGCCAATAAAGTCCGCAGGTGTGACATGACAGACATAGAGAAGGGAGGAGGAACATACACAAATGCCAATATGCAAACCATACCGTTTAAACGGCAGTGCAAAAAAACAAATCTACCCTCTCTATCAGTTCTATTGGCGATTGGGATATAATCCACATCTCTATGAACATAGACGCTGATGCCCCGGAAATAGGCCAAGCAGCAAGCATGGTAGTCATATTTTGCCCATTTTCTTTTTGCAATGTTAATATTCTCATATGTAAGATGAGTTTTTAAAGAAGTGCTATTATTGCGGGAAGATGTCTCGCAACTACATTAAACATGACCACCCGCTTAGCTCTCTCCGCCATTCCCCGTACGTTCCACGTGAAAATTCTATTCATATGTTATCCTACCGAAGCAAAGTAACCGCCGAAGCCCAGCTGGACGGAAGGCAGGAGAAGGGAGAGAGAGAGCACCCCACAACGGACACCGATACCCCACCTTCCCACCCAACCCATCTTGCCCAAGACCCCGTGTCGCCCCGCCCACCCCATCCCTCCACCCCCACTCCCCCTCTTGGTCAATCGAACCGACCGGTTCACTAACCGATTACACTTCGCCCTCCCCCCCATCTCCCCACCCCCGCTCAGCCCCCATTAGGTACAACATTGCCTCTGACTTCAGGGACCTATTCCCTTACCGTCTAACCATTCCCGCACCTCATCTGGTTCGGTAAAAAAGTAAGCTTGGTCCTGATATATCACTCTCAATTTCGTAGGGTGGAACAGAGAATATTTAATCTTGGCTGCCACCATTCTCTTCTTAACTTCACTGAATTCACGACGTTTAGCCTGTGTCGCCCTTGAATAATCTGGGTATATTTCTATTTCCCTTCCATTATACTCTAGATGAGATAACATTCTTTTGTTTTTCATAATATTCCTGACATTTATCATTTTAGGCAAAATTGCTCTTGGAGGGCTTCCTTACCGGTAGATGTTTATTTGGTATCCGGTGGGCTCTCTCCACCAAGAACCCCGTGGGCAATCGATCTGGACCAAACATTTTTAATAGCCATTGCTGAACAAACCCTGTCAGGTGTTCTTTTTCTGATCCTTCAGGGAACCCAACCAAACGTATATTCGCTCTATGAGATCTATCCTCCATTTCAGTGACTCTTTCCTGTAATGATTTATTTTCTGTTTTCATCACCCCCATTCTATTTTTGATCCCATCCATCTCTCTCTCTAACTCTTTTGTAACCATTTGGAGATCTTTAACTTTCTCACATACTTTATTCATCTCCTCTTTGATCACAGACAGATCCATTTGAACGGTGGACATTTTAACTGACAGATCTCCCAATGCTTGGTTCGATTGCTGAACCGCATTCAGGATATCTGTCAGCTTCCCGTCCATCAGTTCTATCTTCTCATCTGTTGCAGCATTCCTATCTCTCTTTCCCACTTCTCTAGCCCTCATATCCTCTGAATTTAATAAGTCTATTGAATCAGCTCTATTCTCCCTATTACCCTTCTGATTTGTCCTAGTCTTATATTGCAGTGATTTCAAGAATTTATCCATTTTTGATATTGGACTGCCACCGCTTGCGCCCAAAGACTTCCTATTTTGAACCTTTGCTGGCATTATCCCCTGAGAAATATAGGCAGATTATATAGCATACCAATCTAGCATATGTATATAGATTAAGTAAATAGACAAATAAAGTTCATTAGCCCAGGAGGTCAAAGGGAAAAGACCATACGGCGTAACAACAGATTATATAGCCTAATAGTCCAAGAAATATATATATCATGAATGGTTAGTGTTGAGGAATGGTTGAGACATATGCATACTGTATATATCCATGCATGCCTGCAAACACGTGCGGGCATGTATGGTATATATGTGCATACATTAGCCATAGCATCATGGGACGATGTGCGCAGATGTGCCCAGCATCTGCGCACGTCTGCCCATGGTGATCCCCAGGGGCTCATGGTGGCCCCTGTGGGAAATATGTGCCCCCTTATATTGTAGGGGCTTGTGCCCTCTTATATTGTAGGGGCTTGTGCCCTCTTATATTGTAGGGGCTTGTGCCCCCTTATCTGTGCCCCCTTATATATGAATGTGGCCCCTTAGATAATTCCCCTTAATATATGCCCCCTTATCATATATATATATATGTGCCCCTATACAGTTATATAGGAGGGCTTATTCCTGCCCCTATGTGAATAATGTCCGTTCATATATGCTTATAGATGTGCCCCAAGCATCTATGGACATATATGGCCGGAATCCCGCTCATATGCGCCTGCTGGGTGGGTGGAGGAGACAGACAGTTGGACAATTATGTCCAGCGTCGGCCTCTACAAAGGACAGAGGATCAAAAAGATCCTCTGCCCTTTGTCACCATCTCCGGCAGCGCTGGAGATGGTATGCCTAACAGGGACATGGGAACAGAGTTCCCATGCCCCTGTGTGCCGCTCACCTCCGGTGCTGTAATTACAGCGCCAGAGATGTGCGATATCTCCACAGGCGGGAGGATCAAAGGATCCCCCTGCCTGGGAGAGCGGGCTGGCGCAGGGCGGTAAAACGGGCGCGAGTGCTGCAGGGTTTAAATACCCCAGCAGCACTGCGCTCTGACAGTTCGGCCCCCCCCCCCCCTGAAGGTGAGCGCACCCGGCGCTGGGATAGAGAACCCCTGCCTGACTGCCGCAGCAGAGCGTTGTGCTCTGCGCTCAGAAGTGGACCCCCTGCATGCCGGAGTAAAGATCCCCCCCCCCCACTAAGAGGAGAGAGTGCAGCCAGCGAAGGAGCTGCGCTCCTGAAAGGCTGGCAGCGCTCTGAAGAGAAGTGGAGGAGACTAGGCTGAGTAGTTGAGCCCAGAGCAGCCCTGAGGAGGAGAGCAGAAGGACGGAGCAGAAGTTATACAGTCTAACGCAGGGGCGGGCTGGGCCGGGGGGCAGGGAGGCAATTGCCCCCCAGGCCGCCCTAAATAAGCGGCCACTGGGCCGCCCGTCTTAAAAAAAAAATATATATATATATTTTTTTTTATTCTTCAGGGCCGCACCGCCGATCATCACCACAGGCGGCGCGGCCCTGAATGTCATTGCGGCCGTGCTGTGGGGCAGGGGAGGGAGAGGCGTGTCCCTCCCCTGTTCTTCTGATAGGCCGCAGGCACTAATGCCTGCAGCCTATCAGAGGCCGGCTCAGGCAGAGCGATGACGTCATTATCATTGCGACGCCTGAGCCGGGCAGCACACAGCAGGGACACAGGCCAGAAGAGGCCTGCAATCGCTGCTGATGGAGGTAAGTATTAGTGTTGTTTGTTTTTTTCTTCTTTGCGGGGGGGGGGGGGGGGGGCTGGCACTATGGGGGGGGGGTATCTGGCACTATGGGGGGGATCTGGCACTATAGGGGGGCTTGCACTATAGGGGATTTGGCACTATGGGGGGGGATCTGGCACTTTGGGGGAGTTAGCACAATGGGGGGCACTATAGGGGGAGCTGGCACTATGGGGGGGGGGATCTGGCACTATGGGGGGGGATCTGGCACTATGGGGGGGGATCTGGCACTATGGGGGGGGATCTGGCACTATGGGGGGGGATCTGTCACTATGGGGGGGGGATCTGGCACTATGGGGGGGGGGATCTGGCACTATGGGGGGGGAATCTGGCACTATGGGGGGGAATCTGGCACTCTGGGGGGGCACTATAGGGGGAGCTGGCACTATGGGGGGGAGCTGGCACTATGGGGGCATTTCTTGCTGGCACATTATGGGGGGGGGGCACCATGGGGGAGAGGAGCACTATGGGGGTATCTGGGGGCTCTAAAGGGGCTTTTTTTTAATTATTGGCACATTCTGGGGGGCACTATAGGGGAGAGCAGCACTATGGGGCATCTGGTGTTACTATAGGGGCATTATTTGGGGGCACTATGGGGAAGTGGGGGCTCTAAAGGGGCCTTTTGTATTGGAACATTATGGGGGGCACTATGGCATTTGGTAGCACTAAGGGGGCATTTTTTACTGGCACATTATGGCAGGCACTATAGGGGAGAGCGGCACTATGGGGCATTATTTGGGGGCACTATGGGGGAGTGGAGCACTATTGGGGCATATGGTGGCACTAAGAAGGGGAATTTTTTTACTGGCACATTGTGGGGGAGAGGAGCACTATAGGGGCATCTGCTGGGGGTACTAAGGGGCATTTTTTTTACTGGCATATTATGGGGGACACTATGGGGAAGGGGGGGAGGAGCAGTATGAGTGCATTTACTGGGGCACTATATAGGGGTATTTTATACTGGCATACATTATGGGGACATTAGCTCAACTGCGGGCACTAAGCGGGGGTATTTCATGTACTGTCATATTATAGGGAAAATTAGTACTACTAGGGGGTATTATGGGGAGCTTTACTACTATTGGGGGGCTATGAGGAACATGATTACTAGGGCACTATAGGGGCATTATTACTACTAAGTGTGCTCTGGCAGAGAATTATTTCTATTGGTGGGATTTTGGGGAGCACTGTTACTTTGGGGGCACCCTAGCACAGTATCAGCTTAGCACTATTATTTTTGGGGGACATTATCTTTATACTATTAGTGTCTGGGCGCAGTTATTTTTTAGAGCACTGTGTGCCAATAATTGTTTAAGGGGGCACTATCTGTGTGGTAGTAGTATTCCCAGGGGTACTGTTTCTGCAGTATAGTATTGGGGGTGGCAGGAAACTAATGTCTGTTTCTCAATCTCTGCAGAGACGGGAGATGGCAGAAGAATCATCATGGCGGTCTGGTCTGAATGGAGAAGATGAGGAAAGAGAACGTCTACAACAAAGGTGACATCACTGGATGTAAGAGGTAGGGGGCACTATGTAGGAGAGGAGATGCTCCGGCTCCTCCCCCTGCCATTTGCAGAAGGAGGATTCAGAGCTGGGTGAGGACGGTCAAGGGGGGTAGCAGGCCACGGGCGGGTGGCAGATGGTGGGGGGAACCACAGGCCTTGAGCAGGATCAGGGGAGGGAGGAGAGCGGAGGAGCTTCCTGGCTGTAGCTTGTTGTATAAGCAGGCAGTGCAGCCAGGACAGGCCCCCCTCTCCGTATGATGTGTAGAGACAGGCCTCAACTATAGAATGTCAGCTGTACAGTGTGTGTTGGGAGTGGCCTATTAAACGTAGGAGGGGCTTTTAATAATGGGCGGGGCTAAAAATTGGCCACTTGACTGGATTTGCCCCCCAGGACTAAGGCTGCCAGCCCTCCCCTGAGTCTAAGTATCGCTTTCCCTGTCCTGCCTCCTTCTTAACCCTTGCTGCCCTGAAATATCTCACTGCCCCCCTGCCATTAACCCCTTCAGTGCCCAGCAGTCCCCCAATGGCAATCCCAGCAGCATTGCTGCTGCCCTTAACCCCTGCCCTGCTGCCCCAGGTCACAGTCCCCTGCTCTGCAACTCTGCTCCCCAGTCCCCTGTTAACCCCTTCAGTGCCCTGTTCCCCTACTCTCCCCTGGTTACCCCTGGAATCCTATACATCCCCTGGTTCCCTGTGTGCCTGCTCTCCCCTGGTTTACCCTGTTATCACCCCCCATAGACCCCTGAACCCTGGTGGCCCTGCTGGTAAACCCTGATTAACCCCTGGTGGTTACCCTGGTCCCCTGCCTTGGTTCCTCTGTAGAGCATGCTTCTGCTCTGCAAACAATCCTCTGTGGAGCATGCCTCTGCTCTGCAAACAATTAATTAACCCTTCGTCGTACCCCGTAGGGACAGTGAATAGTCAGGTGGGGTGGGTTGTTATACACTGCGTGCAGAATTATTAGGCAAATGAGTATTTTGACCACATCTTCCTCTTTATGCATGTTGTCTTACTCCAAGCTGTATAGGCTCGAAAGCCTACTACCAATTAAGCATATTAGGTGATGTGCATCTCTGTAATGAGAAGGGGTGTGGTCTAATGACATCAACACCCTATATTAGGTGTGCATAATTATTAGGCAACTTCCTTTCCTTTGGCAAAATGGGTCAAAAGAAGACTTGACAGGCTCAGAAAAGTCAAAAATAGTGAGATATCTTGCAGAGGGATGCAGCACTCTTAAAATTGCAAAGCTTCTGAAGCGTGATCATCGAACAATCAAGCGTTTTATTCAAAATAGTCAACAGGGTCGCAAGAAGCGTGTGGATAAACCAAGGCGCAAAATAACTGCCCATGAACTGAGAAAAGTCAAGCGTGCAGCTGCCAAGATGCCACTTGCCACCAGTTTGGCCATATTTCAGAGCTGCAACATCACTGGAGTGCCCAAAAGCACAAGGTGTGCAATACTCAGAGACATGGCCAAGGTAAGAAAGGCTGAAAGACGACCACCACTGAACAAGACACACAAGCTGAAACGTCAAGACTGGGCCAAGAAATATCTCAAGACTGATTTTTCTAAGGTTTTAAGGACTGATGAAATGAGAGTGAGTCTTGATGGGCCAGATGGATGGGCCCGTGGCTGGATTGGTAAAGGGCAGAGAGCTCCAGTCCGACTCAGACGCCAGCAAGGTGGAGGTGGAGTACTGGTTTGGGCTGGTATCATCAAAGATGAGCTTGTGGGGCCTTTTCGGGTTGAGGATGGAGTCAAGCTCAACTTCCAGTCCTACTGCCAGTTTCTGGAAGACACCTTCTTCAAGCAGTGGTACAGGAAGAAGTTTGCATCCTTCAAGAAAAACATGATTTTCATGCAGGACAATGCTCCATCACACGCGTCCAAGTACTCCACAACGTGGCTGGCAAGAAAGGGTATAAAAGAAGAAATCTAATGACATGGCCTCCTTGTTCACCTGATCTGAACCCCATTGAGAACCTGTGGTCCATCATCAAATGTGAGATTTACAAGGACGGAAAACAGTACACCTCTCTGAACAGTGTCTGGGAGGCTGTGGTTGCTGCTGCACGCAATGTTGATGGTGAACAGATCAAAACACTGACAGAATCCATGGATGGCAGGCTTTTGAGTGTCCTTGCAAAGAAAGGTGGCTATTTTGGTCACTGATTTGTTTTTGTTTTGTTTTTGAATGTCAGAAATGTATATTTGTGAATGTTGAGATGTTATATTGGTTTCACTGGTAAAAATAAATAATTGAAATGGGTATATATTTGTTTTTTGTTAAGTTGCCTAATAATTATGCACAGTAATAGTCACCTGCACACACAGATATCCCCCTAAAATAGCTAAAACTAAAAACAAACTAAAAACTACTTCCAAAAATATTCAGCTTTGATATTAATGAGTTTTTTGGGTTCATTGAGAACTTGGTTGTTGTTCAATAATAAAATTAATCCTCAAAAATACAACTTGCCTAATAATTCTGCACTCCCTGTATACTTGTATGTGTGAATTGTATAGTTAGTTGATGGGTGGAATTGGGAATGTGTAGTGTAGTTTAGGATTGTATATTTAGTGGTGTATTGTTAGTATTGCGTGCGTAGTGTATTGTTAAAAAATACCGTTATATTTGTATCTGTGTAACGTGTAGTTATTGGCGATAGTTAGTTAGTAAGGCGCATACAGTTAGCATAAGTGACTAGTGTAAAGCATAGCGAAGGTATTGTTGTTGTTGTTATATAAAGGCATAAATAGGCAGAGTTATCAATAGACGGCTCCTCCCATTTATGAATATCAATTATTGATATTTGCATAAATATTGGTGATTAATATTCCCCCTTAACATTGGCGAGCCAGGCCCACTGCGTGGATTTTGCGTTTATTTTTGGTCTTAAGGCTGAGGGTCGCTTATACTGTGAATTAGCGGGCAGGAGAGACGCGGTCAGCGGAGTGTCTGAGCGTCTAGGACCCGATAATTCGTACAGGAGAAGCTTTACACGGTCACCATCGCTGGGGTAAGAGAAGAAGACACGGAAAAGTACAGCACCAACAAGCATCGCTCAAGTGATTGCAAGGGAGAAGCGGACACGTCACTGAAGGAGATCCATCTTCGTGGGAGCGGCATACGGCCCCAAGGAAAAGATGGACACTCATCAAACGGTGAGTATGGACTTCCCCACACTGCAACACTTGAGCAGACACAGCACATTTAACCCCATCCTCCCCACTACATACAAGTCAGCAGAAATGCTGTGGTCCGATTTGTTGGCACAGGCTTGTACTTATGACAAGCTTTGTGTTAACAAACGGATGGTTTTGAACAAGGCCACCAAACGGCTTCGGATGCTGGCCAAACTCGTTCATACGTTTGAGGCTAGCATCTGTAAGCCAAAGGAAGTGGCGCTGGTGTCTCAGTCAACGGAGACAATTCCTCCGGCCATTCACTGCCAATGCTGTGCCAGTAATTCGGACCAGGTTTCGGCATTGCGGGCACAGCTGGCAGAGAATGTGCAGTCTACTGTTGACCGAGATGCGCAGGTGGCTAGGATAGAGTCACAGTTAGTAGAGCTGCAGAGGCAGAAGGAGGAAATTGAGGCTAAGTTGACTCAGTCTTATACTGAGGTCAAGGCCTTCAAGGAGCGGACTGCCTCTACTGACGTGACGGTAGCCAAATTGAAGGCTGAGGTTGCTGTAAGGTCCCAGCTAATGTCTGGCATGCAACAGGTTATCACCAAGTTGGTGCCGGCCCTTTCTTTTTCCGTAAAGCCAGGGTCGGAATCTCCCAAAACGTTGCCCTGTGCAGGGCCACAAGGGGGGAGAGTAGTCTGTGATCGGTCTGATCATCAGGTCAAGCCGGTCCAGACTAACAGAGATTTTTCCCTGACTTTGGGAAAAAGAACTGTTGTGAAGAGTGCGTCCCTGAGGATGGAACAATTCAGGAGAAGGGAGCACGGCTGCAGTGTAGATGGATCTGGGTCATGCAGAGCAAACATCAGATGTTTTGCATGTGGTGGCCTAGGTCACATAGCGAGACACTGCAAAACAGATAGGAACATAACACACAGGACAGGAAACCAAGTCACGTGTTTCAGGTGTAGGAACAAAGGACACATTGCAAGGAATTGCCCTTGTGCAAGTAATTGCAATGTGTCCAACAGTATCAGCCAGGTAACAAATTGGGCAGTGGGGTCTAGTCAGCTTGGCCATAACGGGGTTACCTCTCGGCAGCATCACCAGCTGCTGAGGGGTCAGAGTGGCCAAGCTAGGCTGGGCAACATTTGACACCCCTGTACTATTTGTTATACCGTTTGTTGCCTGTGTATGTCCATGTTGTGTGTTTTTGTTATCTGTTTGTGAGTTTTTCTTGATGTTGATGGTGGTAGTCCTTGTCTACGGATGTGTTCTACCATGCTGATTTATGTAGTGGTGTAAGTCCCATCTGCTGTCTGTTTCATTCTGTGTTCCCTTGCAGTGGAACAGTGTTATACTGTGGATCGAGAACGTATAGGCTTGCAAGCAGATAATTTCACACGGGAAATCCTACACAAAGGATGATGTGATTTTATTCTGGGCAGCCAGGGTCTCGGATCGATACAGATAACGCTGTTGTGCTCAAGGTTTTCGGTAGGGCTGTGTTGCGCTGGGGACTGGGGCGGACAGACAACATTGGTGTAATGTTGTGCTGCGCACTTAATTCTAGTCCGGTCAGGTAGCACAGCTCTGATAGGGATTGGACGCAGAGTGTTTGGCAGCAGAGTGTGGACTGTGTTCTTGTGTTGTGGGGTCCTGGGGAGCAAGGGCATGACTATGCCATTGGTTCTGCGGGCCTCCACAAGACGGGATCACAGGGGGAAGTCAGCCTGGGTACACATGAGTGGACAGGGATGCGGGGCCATCAATAACAAGATGGTGCTTTGTCCACAGAACTCCAGTTATCCTAACCTAGTAGGGTGGCCATCCTTATCTGTTGGTGCAGAGGGATGTGTAGCAGAGGATACACTCCTCTGAAGGTAGGGTGTTCAGACACCAGTGTTGGGATAATGAGGAGCCCTGTGAGACAAAGGGCAGCCCAATACCTTTCTCTACCCATGGGTCAAAGGTATTGGTGCTGAAAAATTTTCACATTTAATTGCACTGTTAGGGGAGAAATTCCCCTGGGAGCGCCTGGTGTTTTCTTCTGCCATAGGTGTGATTTTATATGGAGCGGAAGAAAAACCCAGGAGATGCCACAGAAGAGACCAGCTATTCCCCCTGACACTCTTGTGAGGCTCCAGAGGATCCCACTGGATTTTGGCAACTAAGCGACCTCTGTCTAGAGGTGTTCTAGAGATGACTGTGCCACAATCCAGCGGGAGCATTATTTAAGGCTCTGGAGGAAGACTTGGGAGATGTTCGGGTGGAAGAACTTATCACTTGTTTCACCCAGTGAAACTTCTTCTGGTTCTGGTCATCGTAATCGGAGGGTCAAGGGACTTACTGACCAAATACACCAGAACCAGACAGAACTTTACAGAACTATCCGGAGGAGGAGGCTCAGGACATAACTCAAACATTGTTCCTGTAGCCAAATATATCTATGGACACACTTTGTTTCCTATGAGGGTTCGGGACGTATAACATGTACTACCCTGAAACCCCATAGCACATTGTATTGTATATATATTGATTATGTTTGTTGGTTGATTGTGTACCCATAGACACTCTAGGTACAAATGTGTGACAGCCTATACCCAGGGAAACTCGCCCAACGCATTGCGGTGAGTTATAATTTGGCTGTACACATTTGCATCCTATAGTCGTTTCCCATTGACACAGGGGTCTGCGACCTACCTGTGTCTTTGGAGGTGTAGAGATATGCCAGGTTGCATGAGTCTCTATGGGTGCACACATTTACTGGAATTTGGTGGTGTTGGGAGGGATGTGACATGTATTTTGTGTGAATGGGGATAAGGTTAGGTCACGATAGGGACAGGCATCATTCATTTGCCACCTTGAACCCTGGAACGGTGAAGTTCTTAAGGGAAGGGCTGGATGTGTAGTGTGGCGGAGGTGTTCTCCGCAGTAGAATTTAGGTACTGTGACATCGCCGCTTCTGACCTGCCTTGTAAAGACCTATTAATCTGTCCATGGGAGAACCGCACCCATCAAGATGGAAACAGATGTTGGACGAAAGTGGTGATTGAAGAAAGTTGGGACTGAGGTTGTGAGGGTGAACCCGCTCCAGATTCCTTGGAGGCGGGCCATACCTGAAGATCGGCAGAACTACCGAGACTGTGGGGGTGTGGTCACTCCAAAGTGGGGGGTGGCCGACACTAAAAGTCTGTTAAAGAAAGGCCAGTTAAAGACTGCAAAGAGTGAACCCGCTCCAGATTTGGGGGGGACGACGACACCTGAAGATCGGCAATTACCTAGAGACTGTGGGGGTGTGGTCACTCCAAAGTGGGGGTGGCCGACACGAAAAGACTGTTAAAGAGACTGTGGGTGTGTGGTATCCTAAAGATGTCAAGAAGAAGACGGTGTATCCTGTGGACGGAGGAGTAGGTTACGGTGAAGGGCAGGTCGGAGGAAGACGGATGTCTAAGTACCTAAAGATCAGTGTGCACTACAGTTCTTCCTGAACTTCCACCAAAGATGGGGTTGAAGGGGGGCAAATATATCTCAACCCGTTCCCCCATTATATTGTCGTATTATATAGTCCGACAACAGGGGGATTGTTGAGGAACGGTTGAGACATATGCATATATATCCATGCATGCCTGCAAACACGTGCAGGCATGTATGGTATATATGTGCATACATTAGCCATAGCATCATGGGACGATGTGCGCAGATGTGCCCAGCATCTGCGCACGTCTGCCCATGGTGATCCCTAGGGGCTCATGGTGGCCCCTGTGGGAAATATGTGCCCCCTTATATTGTAGGGGCTTGTGCCCTCTTATATTGTAGGGGCTTGTGCCCCCTTATATATGAATGTGGCCCCTTAGATAATCCCCCTTAATATATGCCCCCTTATCATATATATATATATACAGTCATGTGAAAAAATTAGGACACCCTTTGAAAGCATGTGGTTTTTTGTAACATTTTTAATAAATGGTTATTTCATCTCCGTTTCAACAATACAGAGAGATTAAAGTAATCCGACTAAACAAAGAAAACTGAAGAAAAGTCTTTTCAAGATCTTCTGTAAATGTCATTCTACAAAAATGCCTATTCTAACTGAGGAAAAAGATAGGACACCCTTGCCCCTAATAGCGAGTGTTACCTCCTTTGGCTGAAATAACTGCAGTGAGACGGTTCTTGTAGCCATCTACCAGTCTTCGACATCGGTCTGAGGAAATTTTACCCCACTCCTCAATGCAGAACTTTTTCAGCTGTGAGATGTTTGAGGGGTTTCTTGCACGTACAGCCCTTTTCAAGTCACCCCACAGCATCTCAATGGGATTCAAATCTGGACTTTGACTTGGCCATTCCAGGACTCTCCATTTCTTCTTTTTCAGCCAATCTTTGGTTGATTTACTAGTATGTTTTGGGTCATTGTCATGTTGCATGGTCCAGTTCCGCTTCAGCTTTAATTTTCTAACTGATGGTCTCACATGTTCTTCAAGCACCTTCTGATACACAGTAGAATTCATCGTGGATTCTATGATGGTGAGCTGACCAGGTCCTGCTGCAGCAAAGCAGCCCCAAACCATGACACTTCCACCTCCATGCTTCACAGTTGGTATGAGGTTCTTTTCTTGGAATGCTGTGTTTGGTTTACGCCAAACATGTCCTCTGCTGTTGTGTCCAAATAATTCAATTTTGGACTCATCTGTCCAAAGAACATTATTCCAGAAGTCCTGGTCTTTGTCAACTTTATCTCTGGCAAATGTCAGTCTGGCCTCGATGTTTCTCTTGGAAAGCAAAGGTTTCCTCCTTGCACACCTCCCATGCAAGTTAAACTTGTACAGTCTCTTTCTGATTGTAGAGGCATGTACTTCTACATCAACAGTAGCCAGAGCCTGCTGTAGTTCTCGAGATGACACTTTAGGGTTTTTGGAGACCTCTTTTAGCATCTTGCGGTCTGCTCTTGGGGTGAACTTGCTGGGGCGACCAGTCCTGGGCATGTTGGCAGTTGTTTTGAAAGCCCTCCACTTGTAGACTATCTTCCGGACAGTGGAATGGCTGATTTCAAAATCTTTTGAGATCTTTTTAAATCCCTTCCCAGACTCATAGGCTGCTACAATCTTTTTTCTGAAGTCCTCTGACAGCTCTTTTGCTCTCACCATGGTGCTCACTCTCACAGTCAGGAGCACACCAAACTAAATGTCTGAGGTTTAAATAGGGCAAGCCTCATTCAACATGCAGAGTAACGATCTACTAATTATGTGCACCTGGTGTGATATACCTGTGTGAGATCTGAGCCAATTTAAGAGGGAATACATGTGAGGGTGTCCTATCTTTTTCCTCAGTTAGAATAGGCATTTTTGTAGAATGACATTTACAGAAGATCTTGAAAAGACTTTTCTTCAGTTTTCTTTGTTTAGTTGGATTACTTTAATCTCTCTGTATTGTTGAAACGGAGATGAAATAACCATTTATTAAAAATGTTACAAAAAACCACATGCTTTCAAAGGGTGTCCTAATTTTTTCACATGACTGTATGTGCCCCTATACAGTTATATAGGAGGGCTTATTCCTGCCCCTATGTGAATAATGTCCGTTCATATATGCTTATAGATGTGCCCCAAGCATCTATGGACATATATGGCCGGAATCCCGCTCATATGCGCCTGCTGGGTGGGTGGAGGAGACAGACAGTTGGACAATTATGTCCAGCGTCGGCCTCTACAAAGGACAGAGGATCAAAAAGATCCTCTGCCCTTTGTCACCATCTCCGGCAGCGCTGGAGATGGTATGCCTAACAGGGACATGGGAACAGAGTTCCCATGCCCCTGTGTGCCGCTCACCTCCGGTGCTGTAATTACAGCGCCAGAGATGTGCGATATCTCCACAGGCGGGAGGATCAAAGGATCCCCCTGCCTGGGAGAGCGGGCTGGCGCAGGGCGGTAAAACGGGCGCGAGTGCTGCAGGGTTTAAATACCCCAGCAGCACTGCGCTCTGACAGTTCGGCCCCCCCCCCCCTGAAGGTGAGCGCACCCGGCGCTGGGATAGAGAACCCCTGCCTGACTGCCGCAGCAGAGCGCTGTGCTCTGCGCTCAGAAGTGGACCCCCTGCATGCCGGAGTAAAGATCCACCCCACTAAGAGGAGAGAGCGCAGCCAGCGAACTGCGAAGGAGCTGCGCTCCTTTAAGGCTGGCAGCGCTCTGAAGAGAAGTGGAGGAGACTAGGCTGAGTAGTTGAGCCCAGAGCAGCCCTGAGGAGGAGAGCAGAAGGACGGAGCAGAAGTTATACAGTCTAAGGCCTCTTTCACACTTGCGTTGTCCGGATCCGGCGTGTACTCCACTTGCCGGAATTACACGCCGGATCCGGAAAAACGCAAGTGTACTGAAAGCATTTGAAGACGGAACCGTCTTCCAAATGCGTTCAGTGTTACTATGGCACCCAGGACGCTATTAAAGTCCTGGTTGCCATAGTAGGAGCGGGGAGCGGGGGAGCAGTATACTTACAGTCCGTGCGGCTCCCGGGGCGCTCCAGAGTGACGTCAGAGCGCCCCATGCGCATGGATGACGTGATCCATGCGCTTGGGGCGCCCTGACGTCACTCTGGAGCGCCCGGGGAGCCGCACGGACGGTAAGTATACTGCTCCCCCGCTCCCCGCTACACTTTACCATGGCTGCCAGGACTTTAGCGTCCCGGCAGCCATGGTAACCACTCTGAAAAAGCTAAATGTCGGCTCCGGCAATGCGCCGAAACGACGTTTAGCTTAAGGCCGGATCCGGATCAATGCCTTTCAATGGGCATTAATTCCGGATCCGGCCTTGCGGCAAGTGTTCCGGATTTTTGGCCGGAGCAAAAAGCGCAGCATGCTGCGGTATTTTCTCCGGCCAAAAAACGTTCCGTTCCGGAACTGAAGACATCCTGATGCATCCTGAACGGATTTCTCTCCATTCAGAATGCATTAGGATAATCCTGATCAGGATTCTTCCGGCATAGAGCCCCGACGACGGAACTCTATGCCGGAAGACAAGAACGCAAGTGTGAAAGAGCCCTAAGTATCGCTTTCCCTGTTCTGCCTCCTCCTTAACCCTTGCTGCCCTGAAATATCTCACTGCCCCCCTGCCATTAACCCCTTCAGTGCCCAGCAGTCCCCCAATGGCAATCCCAGCAGCATTGCTGCTGCCCTTAACCCCTGCCCTGCTGCCCCAGGTCACAGTCCCCTGCTCTGCAACTCTGCTCCCCAGTCCCCTGTTAACCCCTTCAGTGCCCTGTTCCCCTACTCTCCCCTGGTTACCCCTGGAACCCTATACATCCCCTGGTTCCCTGTGTGCCTGCTCTCCCCTGGTTTACCCTGTTATCACCCCCCATAGACCCCTGAACCCTGGTGGCCCTGCTGGTAAACCCTGATTAACCCCTGGTGGTTACCCTGGTCCCCTGCCTTGGTTCCTCTGTAGAGCATGCTTCTGCTCTGCAAACAATCCTCTGTGGAGCATGCCTCTGCTCTGCAAACAATTAATTAACCCTTGGTCGTACCCCGTAGGGACAGTGAATAGTCAGGTGGGGTGGGTTGTTATATACTTGTATGTGTGAATTGTATAGTTAGTTGATGGGTGGAATTGGGAATGTGTAGTGTAGTTTAGGATTGTATATTTAGTGCTGTATTGTTAGTATTGCGTGCGTAGTGTATTGTTAAAAAATACTGTTATATTTGTATCTGTGTAACGTGTAGTTATTGGCGATAGTTAGTTAGTAAGGCGCATACAGTTAGCATAAGTGACTAGTGTAAAGCATAGCGAAGGTATTGTTGTTGTTATATAAAGGCATAAATAGGCGGAGTTATCAATAGACGGCTCCTCCCATTTATGAATATCAATTATCGATATTTGCATAAATATTGGTGATTAATATTCCCCCTTAACATTTAGAGAGAAAAAAGTTCATCGACCAGGGAGGTTAGTGGAACAGGTAACAGCAGGTATTAGCGGATGATTATTTGATTTCCCATATTGTTTCCCTGCCGTTATTCAGAAACGTTAGTGCGTCAAAATCGTCTCTCACATGGGGGGTGGAGCCTGCACCAGACTGTGATAGCCGCATAGTCAGGATCTCTTCGTACAAGATCCCGTAAAGCACCAGCTTACTTAAGCCGACAGACAAAAAAAATGGTCAAGATCGGGCACCCCAAATCCGGGGACAACTCCAATACCAGCAAACCTCAGAATAACAGCGGTGATATGGACAAATTTATTTTAAAAAAGCTGCCGCTACCCTGGTGGCTCGTGAATCCAAGATGGCACCTACCCCGTCTCACAAGGTGAGCGAGCGCACCACTGACTTTACTGATGGAGAGAGTGACACAGAGGACTCTCACAGCAAGACGGCGCTTCCGATCACTCGCCGCTTCTTAAAACAATCACTCAGCAAAGCAATGGAGCCGATATTGAGCGAGCTCACAGCCCTATGTCATGCACCCCATATAGACTCCCTGATCACCCCCCTGTCATTGATCACCCCCCTGTCATTGATCACCCCCCTGTAAGGCTGCATTCAGATGTCCGTATGTTTTTTACGGATCCACGGATACATGGATCGGATCCACAAAACACATACGGACATCTGAATGGAGCCTTATAGGGGGGTGATCAATGACAGGGGGGTGATCACCCCATATAGACTCCCTGATCACCCCCCTGTCATTGATCACCCCCCTGTAAGGCTCCATTCAGACATTTTTTTTGGCCCAAGTTAGCGGAAATTATTTTTTTTTTTCTTACAAAGTCTCATATTCCACTAACTTGTGTCAAAAAATAAAATCTCACATGAACTCACCATACCCCTCACGGAATCCAAATGCGTAAAAATTTTTAGACATTTATATTCCAGACTTCTTCTCACACTTTAGGGCCCCTAGAATGCCAGGGCAGTATAAATACCCCACATGTGACCCCATTTTGGAAAGAAAACACCCTAAGGTATTCGTTGAGGGGCATATTGAGTCAATGAAAGATTGAAATTTCTGATTTCAAAATAAAAAATAAAATAAATTATTATTTTCTGCTAACTTGTGACAAAAAATAAAAAGTTCTATGAACTCACTATGCCCATCAGCGAATACCTTAGGGTGTCTACTTTCTAAAATGGGGTCATTTGTGGGGTTTTTCTACTGTCTGGGCATTGTAGAACCTCAGGAAACATGACAGGTGCTCAGAAAGTCAGAGCTGCTTCAAAAAGCGGAAATTCACATTTTTGTACCATAGTTTGTAAATGCTATAACTTTTACCCAAACCATTTTTTTTTTTTACCCAAACATTTTTTTTATTATCAAAAACATGTAGAACAATAAGTTTAGAGAGAAATTTATATATGGATGTCGTTTTTTTTTGCTAAATTTTACAACTGAAAGTGAAAAATGTCATTTTTTTGCAAAAAAAATCGTTAAATTTCGATTAATAACAAAAAAAGTAAAAATGTCAGCAGCAATGAAATACCACCAAATGAAAGCTCTATTAGTGAGAAGAAAAGGAGGTAAAATTAATTTGGGTGGTAAGTTGCATGACCGAGCAATAAACCGTTAAAGTAGTGTAGGTCAGAAGTGTAAAAAGTGGCCTGGTCATTAAGGGTGTTTAAGCTAGGGGGGCTGAGGTGGTTAAACTATCCTCCTCCCTCTCTGACTTCATGCCTGTCTGTCTAAACGCCTCACCATAGAGGCCTTCTGTAGTGCTTAGAGGATCACAACAGGGTTGATTAACCATTTCCCCCCTTGCGATCCTCAATCCAAATACTAGTTCAACCCATATAATTGGGTATTGTTTAGAAGTTTATACCTTTGTTACATGTTTTTATTTAAGGTACATGCCTCATCCATTCCAATGTACATGGATACACTGAGGACTCCTCTGGCATTCATCTCACCCATCCAAACTCTTCAAAGTATACTCAATCAAGGTGCGTTCTCCTGGGGAGAGACTACACTTCAGCAAGGTAATCCCCATAACTTAAAATATTATGGCTGAACTTTCAATTGCGTCCTACAATTTTAGGGGCCTTAACTCCTCTTCTAAGAGGAGCCAGTTCTTCACATTATTACGCAAATCTGGAGCTAATGTTATACTCCTCCAGGAAACACACTTTAAATTCAACCGCTACGCCAATCTATCCTTCGCTCACTATTCCCAGTGGTATCACTGTGGAGGAGACTCAAATACTTCTGGGGGGGTGAGTATTGGATTCCAGAGGAAAGTCCCCTTTAAATACATCTCCCACTTGCAAGATCCAAAGGGGAGATATATATTGGTTAAGGGATGTATTGGCCCCCAAACATATACTATAATCAATCTCTATGCCCCTAACACCAGTCAATCTGCCTGGTTCTCCAATATCTTCCCTATTATTGAGACTTTTGCTGAGGGCTTGATTGTAGTGGGTGGTGACCTAAATGCTACCTTAAACCCACAAATAGACTCCTCAACCCAAAAATCGTCTCTAGCAATTAAAACCCTACGCTCCATAAGAGAAGGCTTCTGGAATCTGCACCTTATAGACATTTGGTGTACATTAAACCCCAATACAGCAGATTACACCTTTTATTCCAATGCTCATGGTTCATACCAACGCCTGGATTATTTGTTTGTTTCTAAAGAACATCTCCAGCTCCGTCGTGAGCCTAAAATAGGCTCCATACATCTATCTGACCATGCCCCTATCTTTCTATCGGTATCTGCTCCAATACCCAACTCGAGCAAGTTTAAATGAAGCTTAAATTAATCTTTATTAGGTAACCAGACTGTTAAAGAAAGGATTTCTGATCTCCTCAAGGAGTATTTTTCCCTAAACAAACACCCAGAGATATCAGACCAATCCCTTTGGGATGCCCATAAACCCTATATTAGAGGTCACTTCATTAGTCTTGGAGCATTTTTAAAGAAAGAAAGGAACAAAAAGCTTGACTCCCAGTCCCTATGCAAAAAGATACAATCCCTGGAAACTCTACACAAACACTCCTTTTCGGAGTCACAACTACAAGAACTATCTAATCTTAGGGCGGAAATGAAATCCCTTCTGCAACATTCCACAGTTAAGTACTTCCTGAATTCACAGCACAAATTTTTTGCAAATAGAGATAAGGCATCTAAAATTATGATGCGTAGGATAAAAAACAGAAGATCAGCAAATTATATCCACCAAATAGATTCCCCTCAAGGAACCCCTTTATACTCCTCTAAACTAATTGGTACCCAATTTCGTAACTTCTACGAATCTCTATACAATCTACCTCCATCGCTTACTCCAGAGGCCCATTCTTCCCTCCTCTCATCCTTCTTGGATTCACTCACCATACTGACTATCTCAACAAACCAAAAACAAAAATTAGCTTCTCCGTTCACATTAGAAGAACTAACTACAGCTCTGAAACAATCCCCTCACGGCAAAAGTCCAGGCCCAAACGGATTGCCTGTCTTATATTATAAAACATACCAACAGCACATTCTCCCTCACCTGCTCTCAGTCTGTAATCTTGCCCTACAAGGAAAACAACTCTCCAGAGATATGACAATGGCCCATATAACCCTGATATCCAAAGAAGGGAAAAACCCCAAGCAATGCTCTAATTATAGACCTATTTCCCTACTTAATATAGACCTCAAACTGCTCGCGAAAATGCTTGCTAATCGATTATCAATCCTTCTCCCCTTATTGGTGCACGGGGATCAGGTGGGTTTTGTCCGAGGCAGAGACAATACGTCCAGAGTTTGATGCAGAGAAATCATTTAACAGAATCAGCTGGCCATATCTGCAGAAAGTCCTGCGGGGATTTGGCCTACCTGATCCCTTTGTGCAAGCCACCTTTGCAATGTACTGTCAGGCTTCGGCCTCTGTCCTAATTAATGGTGACCTGTCTGACACCTTCCGCATTCAGAATGGCACCCGACAAGGCTGTCCCCTCTCTCCCCTGATCCTTGTCCTAGCCCTTGAGCCCCTTCTCCTCAAACTGAGAGCTGACCCAGAAATCCTAGGAGTGGTGCTGGGAAGTCAGGAACATAAATTAGCTGCCTTTGCGGATGATATTATGATCATGACATCTAATACACATCATTCGCTTCCTGCAATCCGAAAACACATAGATAATTATAGCTCCCTCTCTAATTTCAAAATTAATAAGCAAAAATCCTTAGTGATTTGTGTCGGGATTCCCTCATCCACACAGCAACGCCTAAAAAAGAATCTCCATTTGATTGGTCATCTCCCTTTTTGACTTACTATGGGATTAAAATAAGTCCCAACACATCTGAACTTTTCGCACTCAACTATTCTCCCTTATTACAATCCATCACATCCAGCATAGATAAATTAGACATTCCTACTATTTCCTGGTTTGTCCGCAAAAACCTCCTTATGTCATTGATAATACCCCGTCTTACATATCTGCAACAAGTCCTACCTATCCATGTCCCTTAATCTTACAACGATTCCCTCAGAAAGCTTTTTCGCTCGTTCATTTGGAATGGGAAGAAACCAAGATTAGCATATTCTTTACTCTCACGTCCCAAACACACTGGAGGAATCGCCTTGCCAGATCCTGAACTATACGGTAGGGCAGTCCTTCTGTCTAGAGTGAAAGAGTGGCTCAGAACTTCCAACCCCAAACCATGGGTGGCGATGGAACAAGAACTCCTAAATAAGCCATTGCGCTCTCTTCTCCTAGGAAATGCTAGTTTGATCAACATCCCTTCCTCACCATACCCAATCATTCAAGCCACTCTTAATGCCTGGAAATGGTTTCAGTCCACTTACTGCTCAATATCTTTTCTATCCCCCTTTCTATAAGGGACATCCTAGGAACAGCCCTCCCTGCTGTGATCGAGAGTACCCCACGGGGTTTGAGAGATTAGGAACTTCTGTCATATCATTCTTCAAGCCCAAAGGCACTATACCCCCCATTCAGGAATTCCAAAAGGAATTCACCCCTCACCATCATAGCTTGTCTCCCATATCTTATCTCCACTCATTCATCTCCCAACATATATCTAGTGGCGACCTCTTTCGTCCACTGGTGTGGGCCGAATCACTTATCGCTAACCCTGGTCCCCCAAAAAAGCTTATCTCACAAATATATAAAAAATCAAATACTCCATCATTAATTAGCAAACCTGCCTTTATACGGCAATGGGAAAGAGACCTGGGTCAAAACTTTATATTCAACTTCTCTATATTCAACCACAGCCTCAGACAGATGCTGGAGATGTCTAGACAATAGAGGAACCTTCTTCCACATATGGTTTGACTGTCCTCTTATCAATAACTGGTGGAAGGATATCTTCCGTATTAGTAATCAGATCTGTCACACTAAGGTTCAGATGTCCCCTTGTAAAGCCTTAGGCCTCCTGCACAGGGCCGTTTTTTTTCCCCGTTAATTGGTCGTTTTTTGCGTTCCGTATACGGAACCATTCATTTCAATGGTTCCGCAAAAAAAAGGAATGTACTCCGTATGCATTCTGTTTCCGTATTTCCGTTTTTCCATTCCGTTCTAACATAGAACATGTCCTATTATTGCCCGCAAATCACGTTCCGTGGCTCCATTCAAGTCAATAGGTCCGCAAAAAAAACGGAACACATACGGAAATGCATCCGTATGTCTTCCGTTTCCGTTCCGTTTTTTGCTGAACCATCTATTGAAAATGTTATGCCCAGCCCAAATGCATCCGTATGTCTTCCGTTTCCGTTCCGTTTTTTGCTGAACCATCTATTGAAAATGTTATGCCCAGCCCAATTTTATCTATGTAATTACTGTATACTGTATATGCCATACGGAAAAACGGAACGGAAAAACGGAACAGAAACAGAAACAAAAAACGGAACAACGGATCCGTGAAAAACGGACCGCAAAACACTGAAAAAGCCATACGGTCGTGTGCAATAGGCCTTACTCAACCTAGATGATACTACTGAGCTTAACCCACTTCCCTTCCTCTTTAGACAACTTCTTACTGCAGCAAGACTACTAGTACCAAAATTTCGGCTTTCAACTACCCCCCCTCCCCTAGAACAATGGAAGCTGAAAATTGACCAAATATACAGCTTCGAGGAATTATCCTCTTGGGAAGCTCGCAACCATCAAAAATTCCTAAAACAGTGGCAATTATGGCAGGAATTCAGACACCCTAACTAGCCTAATGGCCTTACACTCATATTTAAAACAATAAATTGTATACAGGCACATCTTCCTCTAACTAACTAACTAACTAACTAACTATGAGACCTTTGCCCCATATCCTGAGTGACCCTTAACCAGCTCTACACTAATATACATTATATACTAACCGCAATGTAAGTCTGTAAAACTACATCTTGCACCACCTTTACTGAGATAATTGCCATGTCATTTTATCACTTTGGAATGCAATTTATTTTTCCTATCTTCCACGTCTTGCAAGACGTAGAAGATACTTTATATGTCCCTTGTTACGTTACTCTTTAAAAAAAATAAATAAATAAATAAATAAATAAATAAATAAGAAAATCGTCTCTCACATAGCTCTCAAAAATCGAAACCGCAAACCATACAGATCTATAGCGTGAATATGTTAAGCAACAGATATTAATTAGTCCACAAGGATTAGCAAGACGGGCTTAGCCGATGCTTGACCTCACCTGGCTGTCAATCAGTCCAGCAGCACATGCTGGGAGGAAAATACCTTCCCCTCCACAGCAGACCTTTTATTGTGTCACATACACCCCCCCCCCCCCTTCCCTATTCGATCAACCTTGAGGGGGTAAGCACTTGCCAAACAGTGCACCCAGGACAGGGCATCTGCGTTTCCCTGTAACCAGCCTGCTCTGTGCTCCACTGTGAACTTGAAGTTCTACAACGACAAAAAACGTCTGGTGACCCGGCCATTCCTCTCTTTGGCCTGGCTCATCCACTTCAGAGGGGAGTGGTCGGTCACTAGGCGGAACTTTTTCCCCAACAGATAGTAGCTGGGAGACTCGAGTGCCCATTTGATGGCCAGGGACTCTCTCTCCATTATACTGTACTGTACCTGGTCTCGGCTGGGGTGAGCTTGCGGCTTAGGAAGATAACGGGATTCTCATCCCCATTGACTTCCTGAGACAGTACAGCGACGAGGCTTACTTCAGAGGCATCGGTCTGTACCACAAACTCCCTCTTGAAGTCGGGAATCACCAAAACTGGTGACCTGCACTTCAAAGTGGAAAAAGCCTCTTCCGCCCGATCATCCCAGTGAATCATCACTGACTTCCATCCCTTCAAGAGCCTTGTCAATGGCGCCTCTAAGTAGCAAAGCGGGGAACAAACCTTGTGTAATACCCCACCATCCCCAGGAATTACTTTATTTGCCTGGTGGTGACAGGTCGTGGCCAATTCCGTATCGCCTCTGTTTTACTCATCTTGGGTTTCATGACTCCGCGCCCAATGACATACCCTAGGTACTGTGTCTCCTAAACCCTATAGCACATTTTTTGGGATTAGTGGATAGCCCAGCCTTTTGGAGGGAGTCCACTACGGCCTGTACTTTTGCTAGGTGACTTTCCCAATCGGTACTTTAAACGACAATATCGTCGAGGTAAGCCAAGCATACCGATGATGCGGATGAAGCACAATGTCCATTAACCACTGGAATGTGATGGGAGCGCCATGCAGGCCAAAGGGTAACAACTTATACTGATATAGCCCCTCAGGTGTGAACAAGACAGTTTTCTCTTTGGCAGCCTCCGTTAAGGGCACTTGCCAGTACCCTTTTGTGAGGTAAGACAGAAAAATACTGTGAGTCATTCAGTTTATGGAAATCATTACAGAACCGTAACGCCCCATCCGGCTTGGGTATCAGAACTATTGGGCTGGCTCACTCAATAACATCTAGCCGCAGCATCAGCTGTACCCTCTGCGAGATGGCTTGTCACCGAGCTTTGGGCACCTGGTAAGGCTTTAACCGAACTTTCGCCTGAGGCTCTGTGACAATATCATGGTGGATTACGGAAGTACGTCTAGGGAGGTCAGAGAACACATTCGTGTTCTGACTAACGAACTCCCTGGCCTCCTGAGCCTGCTTAGAGGAAAGGCCATCAGCAATACGTACTGTGGCAGACGCTTCACCTGCAACAGACAGAGGGGCAGGAATCTCTACCCCTAGACAAACCATCCGCGGGTTGTTCTCAGTACATGTCTCCCTATCCTTCTAAGGCTCAGTAAATTGACATGGTAGACCTGCTCCGGCTTCCGCCGTCCTGGCTTTCCCGGGTTAAAGTTCCATGCCCGAGCCTCTCGATTATAGACCCGACTCTGGGCTCGCCGAGCTGCCTCCATATGCTCCCTAACAAGTGGCAACACTGCCTCTATCCGTTCTTGCATTTTGGTGACATATTCAATTACACTTTTATGCGGAGTGGGCTGTAGTTCCCATGCCTCCTTGGCTATGTCCAACAGCCCCTGGGGATGTCTGCCATATAGCAGTTCGAAGGGCCAAAACCCGGTAGAGGCCTGGGGCACCTCTCGCACTGCGAACATTAGATAGGGCAGAAGTCCCAGTCCCTGTAACTGTTTTATGCGCAGCATTTTACACAGTTTCCTCATAACCTTCGACATAAAAGGTGTCCCCTGGTCTGTCAGAACCTCTTTAGCTATTCCTACTTGGGAAAACATCCCCATTAACTCCTTAGCTATGAGTTTGGCGGATGTATGACACAGTGGCAACGCCTCCGGGTACCGGGTGGCGTAGTCAAGGACGATTAAGATATGTTGGTGACCCCTAGCAGACTTAGGTACTGGTCCTATGAGGTCCATGGCGATTCTCTCGAAGGGTACCTCAATAATTGGGAGAGGTACTAGGGGACTACGGAAGTGACTGGGGGCTAGTTATCTGACAGGTCGGGCAAGACCTACAAAATTCTTCCACCTCTCTGAACACACTGGGCCAGTAAAACCACTGCAGTATATGGTCCTGAGTTTTCTGTAGCCCCAGGTGGCCACCGAGAACATGTTGGCGGGCCAGATCTAATACCAGCTTACGATATGCCTTGGGCACCAGCAACTGTTCAACATTCTCACCCCGTAGTTGGGTGACCCGATACAACAAATTGTGGTGAACCACAAACCGCAGAAAAACCGACTCGGCTCCGGGTTGTTGTGGTCCCCTATCGACTATTAACACATTCTCGGGATAAAGTCTGATCTCTGTGTTGTGCCGTGCTCAAATTGTCACTGGAGATATTCAGGTCTGCCAATTCAGGGCCCGGTGGCAAGTCCTCCACCTCCCCGACCATCACATTCAGCGGGGTTGTCTCCCTCTCATCCACCGGAGTGGCGGTCAACCCTACCGCTGGCCATTCTGCCTTGCCTCCCATCTCAGCAAGGGCAATCCGCTGGGGCTATCCCTGACTCTTGGGATCGATAGGTGTAATTGCTGGCCACAGAGCCGGGAATAACGGGAAGTCTCTTACTAGTATAACTCATAGTGCAGGTTTGTGGCCACTGCCACCTCATAGATCCGCCTGCCGGCAACCGTGTTTAGAGACACCAGAGCAGTGAGGTAGTCTTTTAAGTCTGCATGTATACATAAAACGCCGACTTTCTGGCCAGTAAACTCAGTGGGTCGCACTAGGGAAGCCCTCACAAGAGTCACCAGGCTTCCCGTGTCCAGCAGAGCCACCACGGGAGTGACTCCTACTTCCACCTGACACAAATGCTTTTTATCGAGAGTCTCTCGTGTGCCTGTTGCACACACCTTTCTGGCATACAGCGACTATCGGTAACCAAAGTTTGTGTCCATAGGCTCAGCTAGATAGGGACAGTCGGCCCTTACATGGCCAGGCTCATGACCGCCAACAGATTATCGGGGCCAGATCCGCAGTGGGTACATCCCAAGCAGTCTTTTTCGGTTCTGGCTGCCAGGTCTGGGGCAGGGATTTGCTGGGTTTTATTGATGCCCTCCCCAGAGGGCCCCCCCTTTAGGTTCTTGGTAGCCTCATACCGCTCTACCAGGTTCACCATATCAAAGTCACTAGCAGGAGACACCTGGACAACCCAGTGCTAGAGGGGGTGTGGCAAAGCCCTCCAGAACTTGTCAGCCACAATACGGTCCAGCATAGCAGTAGGATTCAGTACCTCAGACTAGCCATTTTTGCAACAGGTGAATCAAATCATAATATTGTGGTCTCCCTGGCTCGATCGGGTTAAACTCCCAATGATGCACCCGCCAGGCCCGGACCAACACATTCACCCCGTCACGCCAGGATCTCACCCTTGACTTTACTGTAGTCCGTCGCTTGCTCGTCTGGTAAATCAAAGTAAACCTGTTGGGGTCCTGATGCGGAACGGAGCGATGACCTCAGCCCACTGGTCTCGGGGTAGACTCTCCCTCACGGCCACCTTCTTGATCACCGCCAGGTAGGTCTCAACGTCATCTGTTGGTGCCATTTTGGGGATCGCCGTGCGGACTGCTTTACAGGCATCGTGGACCCCCTGCTGCGATGCTCCTGCCGTCTGTAAGGCCATCACGTGTTGCAGCAGCAGCTGGTTCGTTTCTTGCTTCGCTAATTATCCTCCTGCTGCTGCTGGTTAGCCTCCAAGAGGGCCTTCACTACAGCCTCCATTTTGTCCAGTGACACTGGTTGCAATTTAGCGGGCTTAATCCAGGACATAAAACCGTGCCGAGAAAAATAAAAACTACAATATTCCGGTTTTGCGTCAGCATCGCTGCATATGCCTGCTCCAAGCAACCAATTGTGGGGATTCGCTCTGGTAGGCAGGGTTAGCGGATGCACAACAGAGGCACCAAAAACAGTTCTTGATCAAACTGCAGTGTTTTATTCACACAAGCAGGTTTAACAGCTCAGTAACCAACTTCACCTTAGCTGAAAGTCCTGGTGTTTAGTCACATCATGCTGCAGTTTCTGCATAAGTCCAGGCGCGTGTTCACACTTTGCCAACAAGTCCACGCCAAAGTTTAAGTCCAGGATTTAGTCGACCTGTCTTCCCCAAACAGGTCACAAGCATTCATCCAGGCACAGGCCTCATCATCCACCTGCTGCCATCCAGCTGGCTTTTAAAACATTTAGCCTGGAACCGACACTAAGATCCAGTCCGGTGATTGACCTCACCTGGCTGTCAATCAGTCCAGCAGCACATGCTGGGAGGAAAATACCTTCCCCTCCACACCAGACCTTTTACTGTGTCACAATATATATACAGTACAGACCAAAAGTTTGGACACACCTTCTCATTCAAAGAGGTTTCTTTATTTTCATGACTATGAAGGCATCAAAACTATGAATTAACACATATGGAATTATATACATAACAAACAAGTGTGAAACAACTGAAAATATGTCATATTCTAGGTTCTTCAAAGTAGCCACCTTTTGCTTTGATTACTGCTTTGCACACTCTTGGCATTCTCTTGATGAGCTTCAAGAGGTAGTCCCCTGAAATGGTTTTTACTTCACAGGTGTGCCCTGTCAGGTTTAATAAGTGGGATTTCTTGCCTTATAAATGGGGTTGGGACCATCAGTTGCATTGAGGAGAAGTCAGGTGGATACACAGCTAATAGTCCTACTGAATAGACTGTTAGAATTTGTATTATGGCAAGAAAAAAGCAGCTAAGTAAAGAAAAACGAGTGGCCATCATTACTTTAAGAAATGAAGGTCGGTCAGTCAGCTGAAAAATTGGGAAAACTTTGAAAGTAAGGGCTATTTGACCATGAAGGAGAGTGATGGGGTGCTGCGGCAGATGACCTGGCCTCCACAGTCACCGGACCTGAACCCAATCGAGATGGTTTGGGGTGAGCTGGACCGCAGAGTGAAGGCAAAAGGGCCAACAAGTGCTAAGCATCTCTGGGAACTCCTTCAAGACTGTTGGAAGACCATTTCAGGGGACTACCTCTTGAAGCTCATCAAGAGAATGCCAAGAGTGTGCAAAGCAGTAATCAAAGCAAAAGGTGGCTACTTTGAAGAACCTAGAATATGACATATTTTCAGTTGTTTCACACTTGTTTGTTATGTATATAATTCCACATGTGTTAATTCATAGTTTTGATGCCTTCATAGTCATGAAAATAAAGAAAACTCTTTGAATGAGAAGGTGTGTCCAAACTTTTGGTCTGTACTGTATATATATATATATATATATATATATATATATAGGTATAGGAATGTAATATTATTCTTTCCCACCGAAAAAGAAACCTGAAGGATCACAGTATAAAACAAAAGGATCCAGCAGGACTCTTTAAGATATGTTTCACAACAGATCCACCAAAGCTTTCATGGCTCTATTGGTAATGGAATATGATGATTATGTGAATAGAGCCTAAGGGACCCTTAAAGGGGTTGTGCACCTTTGGGGAGGTGGGGTTGACAGAACCTCCTCTTGAGCAGAAGAGAAACATACTTTGCTGTTTTCCAGCACTGGCTCCCAGCTCCTTTGCTCTATGGCCTTGGCTGCCCCACTGGGCTCTCTGGATATAACCTTCCTGTTTGCTGCAGCTGCAGCCAATCGCTGGCCACAGCAGGGACCTGCTACCCTTGTGTTACATGGCCATTTGTCATAACACAAGGGGAGCAGATCATTGCTGCGGCCAGCGATTGGCTGCAGTGGTGTCAAACATGACCTTTAAATCACAGCAGCTGAGGCCGAGGAGCTAAAGAGCCAAGAGCCTTGCTGAGAAGTAGGTAAATAGAGTTGTCCACCATCCAGACACAGGTGGCACCTTCATTACACATCCCTGTCTCTGCCAAGACCATTTCCAGGTGCTTAGCAGATGGAGATTTGGTGTAATTAAAAAGGGATGCAAAACAGCTGCTAAAAATTGACAAATGGCCAGAAAATGGATGAACACATGGATGCACAATGACCAGGAAAAATTGACAATGTGCTATCACAAGTCCGTTTTTCGTTACTATTTTAATCTGCCCTTATCAGTCAGTCAATGTTCATATCTGCATACCAGAAGCCAACCAGATGAACGGATGTGCTAGATGAATTGTACAATGGGTTAGAACGGCACCTGACAGATTTTATTGACTTAAAATGAGATCTTTTGGGCTTCTGTCAAGGTAAGAGCAGTGAGACTATGGAACTCTCTGCCTGAGGAGGTGGTGATGGTGCATTCACGAAAAGAGTTCAAGAGGGGCCTGGATGTATTTATGGAGTGGAATAATATTACAGGCTATAGTATATAGTAGATTTCTGGAGAAGGGTCGTTGATCCAGGGAGTTATCCTGATCGTGTGATTGGAGTTGGAAAGGAATTTTCTTCCTGTAAAATAAGGAAAATTGGCTTCTACCTCACTGGTTTTTTTTTTGCCTTCCTCTGGATCAACCTGCAGGATAACAGGCTGAAATGGATGAGGGATGACTTTTTTAAGCTATACTATTATGATATGTTACTATGTATCGGTCATCAAAAATGAAGCTGTATGCTGAATTATTCTTGCTGCCAAAAATGATGAAACTGCCATTGGGGGCTCTGGTTGGGACTCTGAAATGCAGTGAACAAAGCCTAAGCATGATCTCTGTCTTTCACCAGTAAGCAAACTTTTAAAGCTATTCTTTTAATGGTGCAAATAAAACTTGAAATGTCTGGCACCGGATTGATTACATGGCCGCAGCAACTTATTCTGTTGGTTTCCATCAAAAAATGTTGATGGAAATATATCTGTGCTGCTCCTCACCGTGTCACAACAGTCCATATCTTGTAGAACATCTTGGAGGTAAAAATGTTCCTCAGTAACCAAGCTTTGTGACTCATTTTAACAACATTATAAGGTCATATAAAAATCCACATTTATTTATGTATATTACTCCCTGTGGTAAAATCCACGCCTTTCCTACGGAATGTAATAAATAAGGTTGACTCCACTTAGATTATATTTGTAATGCTTTTCCTGCCGTTTTATCTGTTATGTCAGGTTGAAAAACCGGCTTGTGTAGCTGAACCCAACAATTGTTGCCTCAGCTACGCAGAAACCTAACTGTTTGGACTAAAAATATTTGGGTAGTGATAGCGGTAGACTCTATATTCCCTACATGCCTCCAAGGTGCAGATAACAAGAAATAAATCCTAATCTAAGCAATTTTATCTAAATCTAGAATCAGCTGACTCACGCAGTAGATATTGAGTCATATATTAAAGCATATCAAGCTTTATCACAGTGCAACATTAGAACATTCACATCATAAGATTATATCTTGTGCTTTAAATAAGATTTAAAAAAAACTTAAATTATAATGTACAAATCATTGAATTTATGTTTACTACCCTGAACTGGAACCCAAATTTAGTGAGCTGAATTTGCTTCTATACATTGTGTGGTCTTTATATATTTAAAGGAAACCTCATGCACATACAGTAGCTCTGGTTCACCTGATTAATACACTGATTTTCTTTTGCTAATCTGAGGCTCCTTTCTCGAGTTATGATACTTATTCTTGATATGCGAATTAGCCCCTTGGTGCAATGAGGGCGCCACCCTTGCTCTTGTTGCACCTAAATTCCACTCCTTTCTGTGGCCAGCCCCTCCCTCACTGCTTTGATTGACAGGGCTGGACAGTGGCATAACAGACAGGGAGGGGCTGGCCACAGAAATGGGTGGAGCTTACTCCACCGAGCATGCATGATTATGGGGTGGAGGAATAGCTGTTAGCTGAATGAGCTGTTTGTCTGACAACTATCCAATCACCATGGACAGCGTCATAGGAAAGAAAATCATTCCCCCTTGCGTCATGATTCTCACTGGCACCCAGCTTCAGGAACTCGGGAAAGATGCATCAGGGCCTTGAACTAAGGGTGTATTCACACGACGGTATGTAATTTGCGGTCTGCAAAATGCAGATCCTCAAAAATGAGGTTGACATCTTTGTGGTGATCGTGTTGCATCCGTTTTTTTTGCGCAAAATAGACAAAAATAGGACGTGTTCTATCTTTTTACGGGACTGCAGGACGGAAATACGGATGTGGACTGCACAGGGTGCGCTGTCCAGATTTTTTGCTGTCCCATTGAAATGAATGGGTCCTCATCCAATCCTCAAAAAATGCGGATCGGATGCAGACCAAAAATATGGTCGTGTGAATGGGGCCTTAGGAACAGAGAATATGGGAAGGGTGTGGGGGTTAGAAGAAAATAAATTAGCAGCTGTCCTCTCAGTGTGCATTTCTTTAAGCAGTGATAGGTCTTCTTAAAAGGATAGCTATCATTGAAACCTTCATACTTGTGAGTGTGAACCGAAGATAGAAAATGAGAGGCGGCACTCACCAGCATCTTCCAAAAGATGGGAGACAGCTTACACGCTCCACAGGCACAGGTGAGCGGCGATGGCCATTTCGTGCTTCCTCAGGCCACTACATCATGACGCTCTGCGTCTCGCTTCTAATGTCCTGATCCAGATTCGTCATGGCAACCATAGACGCTTCCGGAGGTCAATAATTATAAAAAAAACTAACGAACATAACCACAAAAGGACTCATCAGCAAAAAAGCATATGTTCTGGTTTCATATGAATACACTTAAGTCATTCTTTTCATTTAGGCCTTCATTATCCACCTTGCTTCTCCACATAAAAGGCTATGGTGTCTATCATCTCCTTGAGGACGGCAAGGGACAAGCTCTATCCCTGAGAAACTAAGGGCACTTACATCACCTCCATGTGCCAACCGTGGGCATCCTTTTCCTGAACTGATTGAAGTAATATGCTCTCTACATTTCTCAAATAGACTCCTAATTGTTTTCCCTATGTAAAAAAGGCCACATCAGCACATTATTAAACAGACAACATATTTACTTTTGCACGTTATAAAGGCATTCACCTTATGACATAGGCCCCCAAATGTCAAATACTTATGCTGGGGGTTATATTTACAATATGAACATCCACCACATCTTCGATTCCCTACTGGTATTATATCTCTTAACTAATGACTGGGTTTTTCCTCCACAAAAGACTCCTCACTATCTTATCCCTAATAGTATGACTCCTCCTAAACGTTTTTAAGGGTTTTTCACTAACTAAATCACTTAGACTGCTATCCTTTTCAAGAATTTCCCAGTTATTCAAAATCGTTTTACGAATGGCATCTACCATAGGGTTGTACTTGAAGTAGAAGGTATTTTTCCTTCTATTTTTCACATCTACTTTTTGTAGGAGATCGTCCTGGGAGAAGACTGAAGCTTTTTTCATGGCTTCATCCAGAATCTCCTCTGGGTAATCTCTCATAATCAGATGCTGCTTCAACTCTAAAGCCTGGGATATATAACCTTCTTCTGTGTCATTGATTCTTCTGAGTCTCACAAATTGTCCATAAGGGACTGATCTCTTTACGTTTTCTGGGTGGAAGCTGTTATAGTGCAGCAAGGAATTGGTCGCCGTGGGTTTTCTATATCCTGAGGTGACCAATCTGTGGCCTACCACTGTAACAGCCACGTCCAGAAACTCCATATTGGACCCCCCCATATTTATATGTGAATCTCATGTTCATGTCCTTCACCTCATTTAAATATGTAACAAAATTCTGGCATTGTGTTTCTGTCCCTGACCATATTATAAATATATCGTCGATATATCGCAAGAAGATCTGAATATATGGCAAAAAGGAATTATTAGTTGAATAGACATACTTGTTTTCAAATTTTGCCAAATAGAAATTAGCAAACGTATATGATACCGGAGTTCCCATGGCCACCCCATGCTTTTGCCTGCATCATCGGTTCCCAAATCTAAATGTATTATTGGATAAAATCAACTCCAATCCTTCTCTGATAAGCTTTCTGTATTCTCTGCTTTTCTCGGTACCCTCTAACACTTCCATCTGCGCTCCTATCCCTGCTTCATGCGGGATTTATGTATACAAACTCTACACATCCAAGGACACTAAACTGAAGTCTTCCCGCCACTGAAAAGATCTCAGTGCCCAGAGAAAATTATCATATCCTGTAGATATGAGGGCACACTTTTTAACAATGGCCTTAGGAGCCAATCAATGTACTCAGTTTTTGGAGGAGACGTTAGGTCCGCGTTTTCTCCCCCCTTGCCTGCTGGGAGTAGCATTGATATCTTCTACCACCAAGTGGTTAAGGAAATTGAATTGCTTGTGTACCCAACTATTCACAGTAATATCAGTACAGGGGAGGGTAGAACTTTGAAATGTTTCTGAGCACATCTAATATATACAGGTGAAACTCGAAAAATTAGAATATGGTGCAAAGTTCATTTATTTCAGTAATGCAACTTAAAAGGTGAAACTAACATGAGATAGATTCATTACATGCAAAGCGAGAAATTTCAAGCCTTTATTTGTTATAATTTGGATGATTATGGCTTACAGTTTATGAAACCCCAAAGTCACAATCTCAGGTCCCCTTTGCTCAGGGGATATGGATTAATTAGCTGACCAGAGTGTGACACTTTGAGCCTAGAATATTGAACCTTTTCACAATATTCAAATTTTAAGCTGCATTAATGCAATTCCTTTTAATTTGCATTACTGAAATAAATGGACTTTTGCACGATATTCTAATTTTTCGAGTTTCATCTGTAAAGCTGAGTGTATGTGTATGTAGGTATGTCCGCTAAAGGAATCCGCACCATTGCATTTACAATCACGAAATTTGGCATACAGGTATATCAGGTGTTCAGGAAGGTTCTCAGCTCTCTAGGACGTACCGTTCCTGAGATATTCCCAAAAAATTCATTAGCCAATAGAAGCTTGGTCACATGACCCTTATCAGCCAATAGAAGCTCGCAGGCCTTTAGCCTTCACATACTCAGTTTTACTCCAGGTTTCCATAACAACCCAGACATTTTTCTTCACTGCTGTAGGTGAGCTTCAAAGGAAACTGTCACCAGGATAATCGCTATTGAAGTAAAGCCATGGCCTAATAGCACTTAGTACCTTATTTCCAGATATACCTTTGTTCCAGCAATATATGTTTTCATCCTCTGAAAATCCAGTTTATTTGGTATGCAAATGAGCCAGTAAGGTGCCGAGTGGGGCGTCACTCTTGCAGGAAGGAGCCCAGACATGCCCCCTGCCACAATGTGTCCACCCTCAAAAGATGAACTTAAAACCCCGCCCCCAGGTCCCACTAAGCCACACCCCCTCCCACTCCTCAGCCAACGGGGATTAAAAAAATGAAGGCAAAAATCAACTTCTGTCAGCTGCAGGGGTGGAAGGGTGACTGAGCTCACACTCAGACAGTACAGTGCTGCTGTCTTAGAGTGAGCTGTTCAAACGGACATGCCCCCGATCCGGTTAGGGCACGCCCCTCCCACTACTCTGCCGGCAGAGATTGAAAAAATGTAGTTAAAAATCAACTTCTGTCAGCTGCAGGGGTGGGAGGGATGGCGACTTTCTCCCTGTAGCTCACACTCAGACAGCATTGTGCTGCTGTCTGAGAGTGAGCTGTTCAAAAGCTGCTGTGGAGGTCACAGTTAAGGGGATGGTCCGCTATTGAGGTCAGTGTTAAGGGGCAGATTGCTGTAAAGGCCACTGTTAAGGGGTCAGACCCCTGTGGAGGTCACTGTCAAGGGGGTGGTGTGCTGTGAAACTCACTGTTAAAGGGGAAGGCTGCTGTAAAGGTCAAAGTTAAGGGGGTGGACTGCTGTGTAGGTCCAATTTTAAGGGATGGGGCACTGTGGGGGGGGTCAGTGTTAAGGGGTGCAGGGCTGTGGAAGTCACTGTTAAGGGGGCAGGGTGCTGTAAATGTCACTGTTATAGTGGATAGTGTTAATATCTTTTAACGACACACACAAACATTAAATGAAATAGATTAAATATACCCGAGCCTAGCCGGGGCCTTCAGCTAGTAAAGATATAATAGTAAAACCGGCAGACAAGGGGGGGCAACGTGGTCCTGATGACCAGGGCTGTCTTTAATATTAATTGGACCCTAGGCAAGAATTTACTTGGGCCCCCTGGATCCCGCCTTCCCACATAAAATGTTCTCCCCGTGTTTGCGTGGGTTTCCTCCAGGTACACCGGTTTCCTCCCACACTCCAAAGACATACTGATAAGGACCTTAGATTGTGAGCCCCATTGGAGACAGTTAGATGCTAATGTCTGTAAAGCGCTGTAGAGCTATATAAGTGCATAAAATAAAAAAATAAATAAATATAGCTTACAGTGAATTTCTGTAAATGCTTACAGTTCTGAAGACTCCAGCAGGCTCAGGATCAGTGCTCTGGGCTCAGGGCTGGATGTGGGCACCGCTCTGCAGTTCAGGAAGGAGACCGGTACTCACCCTAGCATTGCAGTGCCTCCGCGTGACGTCACGGCGCGCGGCGTACGCAAAGGGCAGGGGAGGTCGGGAGAAGGAGCAAACAAGTACCTTTATTTTTCGCTTTAAGACGCACCTAGGTTTTTGAGAAGGAAAATAAGAAAAAAAATATTTTGAACCAAAACCCCCTGTGTGCTTTTGGTGGGTTTTGAACTAATGGTGGTCTGTGGATGACACTATTATGGGGGATCTGTGGATGACACTGTTATGGAGGGCATCTGTGGATGACACTGTAATGGGGGCATGTGTGGATGATGCACTGTTATGGGGGCATCTCTGTGGATGACACTGTTATGGGGGATCTGTGGATGACACTGTTATGGGGGGATCTGTGGATGACACTGTTATGGGGATATCTGTGGATAAAAATGTTATATAGGCATCTGTGGATGACGCACTATTATGAGGGCATCTCTGTGGATGACACTGTTATAGGGGGGATCTGTGGATGACACATATATAGCATCTTATGCTATATATGTGTCATCCACAGATTCACCCCCCATAACAGTGTCCCTGTGTATATAGTGACCCCCAATACAGGGGGTGGAGGCCAGCAACTAATCACGGAGGAGTCTTTATATGTAAAGTGTAGTCAACTAGTCATGGCTGGGAGGCTAGTACTCACTATCAAACATTCAAACTACCGTAGCAGGAAGACCGTCCGGCAGTGTAACGTGACTCACTCACGCCGCATGCGCCTGCTCCTCCCACTTTATTAATGAAGGGACACGGAGCCGGCGCAGGGGCGGATCCAGAGCCTGGTCTCGGGAGGGGCACTTCCAGATTATTTTCTGTCCGCCGCCACAAAACAATGGTGCTTATACACTCACCTAAAGAATTATTAGGAACACCTGTTCTATTTCTCATTAATGCAATTATCTAGTCAACCAATCACATGGCAGTTGCTTCAATGCATTTAGGGGTGTGGTCCTGGTCAAGACAATCTCCTGAACTCCAAACTGAATGTCAGAATGGGAAAGAAAGGTGATTTAAGCAATTTTGAGCGTGGCATGGTTGTTGGTGCCAGACGGGCCGGTCTGAGTATTTCACAATCTGCTCAGTTACTGGGATTTTCAATCACAACCACTTCTAGGATTTACAAAGAATGGTGTGAAAAGGGAAAAACATCCAGTATGAGGCAGTCCTGTGGGCAAAAATGCCTTGTGGATGCTAGAGGTCAGAGGAGAATGGGCCGACTGATTCAAGCTGATAGAAGAGCAACGTTGACTGAAATAACCACTCGTTACAACCGAGGTATGTAGCAAAGCATTTGTGAAGCCACAACACGCACAACCTTGAGGCAGATGGGCTACAACAGCAGAAGACCCCACCGGGTACCACTCATCTCCACTACAAATAGGAAAAAGAGGCTACAATTTGCACGAGCTCACCAAAATTTGACTGTCGAAGACTGGAAAAATGTTGCCTGGTCTGATGAGTCTCGATTTCTGTTGAGACATTCAAATGGTAGAGTCCGAATTTGGCGTAAACAGAATGAGAACATGTATCCATCATGCCTTGTTACCACTGTGCAGGCTGGTGGCGGTGGTGTAATGGTGTGGGGGATGTTTTCTGGGCACACTTTAGGCCCCTTAGTGCCAATTGGGCATCGTTTAAATGCCACGGGCTACCTGAGCATTGTTTCTGACCATGTCCATCCCTTCATGACCACCATGTACCCATCCTCTGATGGCTACTTACAGCAGGATAATGCACAATGTCACAAAGCTCGAATCATTTCAAATTGGTTTCTTGAACATGACAATGAGTTCACTGTACTAAAATGGCCCCCACAGTCACCAGATCTCAACCCAATAGAGCATCTTTGGGATGTGGTGGAACGGGAGCTTCGTGCCCTGGATGTGCATCCCTCAAATCTCCATCAACTGCAAGATGCTATCCTATCAATATGGGCCAACATTTCTAAAGAATGCTATCAGCACCTTGTTGAATCAATGCCACGTAGAATTAAGGCAGTTCTGAAGGCAAAAGGGGGTCCAACACCGTATTAGTATGGTGTTCCTAATAATTCTTTAGATGAGTGTAGAACAGACTACACAGTGTAGAGGTATACTGTATACTGTGTGGCACAGTGTATGCTATATATGTATAACATAAACATATTTCACATGAAAACTCACAATTACTTGGCTTGGCCCTTGGGGATCTCGGACACCACTTCAACACTTGGCCGGGGGTTCGGTGGAGCTGATGTGTTTTATCCTAATAAGAAAGATTTCATAATAAGGATTTGGAGAAGGGGCAGTGGGGTCGCAGAGCAGGGAGAGGCTGGTGCTGCTACTAGGGGCTCATACCATGGGGGAGTAATAAAGCCCACCATAATGCCCCCCAAGTAGAAATAATTCTCCTTATAATGTGACAGTGCAAAAATACCCCCCTTGTAATGCCCCCAGTTGAGCTAATGTCCCCATAGTGCCCCCATAATGTGCCAGTATAAAATACCCCTATATAGTGCCCCCAGTAAATGCCTCCATAGTGCTCCTCTCCCCCTTCCTCCTAGTGCCCCCCATAATTTGCAAGTATAAAATACCCCTTCTTAGTGCCCCCCGTAGATGACCCCATAGTACTCCTCTCCCCCCTTCCTCATAGTACCCACCATAATGTGTCCCAGTATAAAATTCTACTGTACAGAGCCCCCCATATAAAACACCCCTTCTTTGTGGCCTCAGTAGATGCCCCTATAGTGCCCCCAATAATGTGCCAGTAATATCCTCCCATCATGTGCCAGTAATAACAGCCCCCCATCATGTGCCAGTAATAACAGCCCACTCATCATGTGCCAGTAATAACATCCCCCATCATGTGCCAGTAATAACAGCCCCCCATAATGTGCTAGTAATAACAGCCCCCCCATCATGTGCTAGTAATAACAGCCCCCCTATCATGTGCCAGTAATAACAGCCCCCCAATGTGCCAGTAATAAAAGCCCCCCATGTGCCAGTAATGACAGCCCCCATGTGCCAGTAATGACAGCACCCCCTTGTGCCAGTAATGACAGCACCCCCTTGTGCCAGTAATGACAGCACCCCCTTGTGCCAGTAATGACAGCACCCCCTTGTGCCAGTAATGACAGCCCCCCATTATGTGCCAGTAATGACAGCCCCCCATTATGTGCCAGTAATGACAGCCCCCCCCATGTGCCAGTAATGACAGCCCCCCCATTATGTGCCAGTAGCCAGAGCCCCCCATTATGTGCCAGTAGCCAGAACCCCCCATTATGTGCCATTAGCCAGAGCCCCCCATTATGTGCCAGAGCCCCCCATTATGTGCCAGTAGCCAGAGCCCCCCATTATGTGCCAGTAGCCAGAGCCCCCCATTATGTCCCAGTAGCCACCAGTATTGTACACCAAAAAAATAAACACTTAGGCCCCTTTCACACGAGCGAGTATTCCGCGCGGATGCGATGCGGGAGGTGAACGCATTGCACCGGCACTGAATACCGACCCATTCATTTCTATGGGGCTAGGCACACGAGCGGTGATTTTCACGCATCACTTTTGCGTTGCGTGAAAATCGCAGCATGCTCCTCTTTGTGCGTTTTTCACGTAACGCAGGCCCCATAGAAATGAATGGGGTTGCGTGAAAATCGCAAGCATCCGCAAGCAAGTGCGGATGCGGTGCGATTTTCACGCACGGTTGCTAGGAGACGACCGGGATGGGGACCCGATCATTATTATTTTCCCTTATAACATGGTTATAAGGGAAAATAATAGCATTCTGAATACAGAATGCATAGTAAAACATCGCTGGAGGGGTTAAAAAATAAATAATTTTTTTTTTAACTCACCTTAATCCACTTGTTCGCGTAGCCTGGCACCTCCTTCTGGCTTCATCTGATCTCTGTGCAGCAACAGGACCTTTGGTGACATCATTCTGGTCATCACATGATCCATCACCATGGTAAAAGATCATGTGACGTACCATGTGATGACCGGAGTGACGTCATCAAAGGTCCTGTTGCTGCACAGAGATCAGATGAAGACAGAAGGAGATGCCGGCATCGCGAACAAGTGGATTAAGGTGAGTTAAATTATTATTATTTTTTTTTTAACCCCTCCAGCGATGTTTTACTTTGCATTCTGTATTCAGAATGCTATTATTTTCCCTTATAACCATGTTATAAGGGGAAATAATACAATCTACAGAACACTGATCCCAAGCCCGAACTTCTGTGAAGAAGTTCGGGTTTGGGTACCAAACACGCGCGATTTTTCTCACGCGAGTGCAAAACGCATTACAATGTTTTGCACTCATGCGGAAAAATCGCGGGTGTTCCCGCAACGCACCCGCACATTTTCCCGCAACGCCCATGTGAAAGAGGCCTTAGGCCTCTTTCACACGGACGTCATGTTTTTTGCCCGGATAAGATGCGGGTGCGTTGCGGGAAAATGCGCGATTTTTCCGCGCGAGTGCAAAACATTGGGTTAGGTGCGGGTTTGGGTTAGGTGTTCTGTAGATTGTATTATTTTCCCTTATAACATGGTTATAAGGGGAAATAATAGCATTCTTAATACAGCGCTGGAGGGGTTAAAAAAAATTAAAAAATAATTTAACTCCCCTTAATCCACTTGATCGCGCAGCCGGCATCTCTTCTGTCTTCTTCTTTGCTGTGCACAGGAATAGGACCTTTGATGATGTCACTGTGCTCATCACATGGTTCATCACCATGGTGAGGGACCATGTGATTGGATCATGTGATGTGACGTCACCACAGGTCTTTAGCCGGCAGCTCAACATTACAGAAGAAGACAGAGATCCGCAACTACGCGATCAACTACGCGATCAAGTGGACTCGGTGAGTTAATTTTTTTATTTTTTTTAACCCCTCCATCACTATTTTACTTTGCTATTTTACTTTGCTATTTTACTTTGCAAGCGTTTTAATGCAGTTTTGCACGCGCGTGAGGAAAAGCGCCATGTTTGGTACCCAGACTGAAACCCGGACTTCCTCACTGAAGTTCAGGTTCACATCACGCATTGCACCCGCGCGGAATACTCGCCCGTGTGAAAGGGCGAGTTTTCCGCACGGGTGAAATGCGTGAGGTGAACGCATTGCACCCGCACTGTATCCGGACCCATTCATTTCTATGGGGCTGTGCACACGAGCGGTGATTTTCACGCATCATTTTTGCGTTGTGTGAAAATCGCAGCATGCTCCTCTGCGCTATCAATTGGATTAAGGTGAGTTAAATTATTTTTTTTTAACCCCCTCCAGCCGTATGCATTCTGTATTCAGAATGCTATTATTTTCCCTTATAACCATGTTATAAGGGAAAATAATACAATCTACAGAACACCTAACCCAAACCCGAAGTTCGGGTTTGGGTACCAAACATGCCGATTTTTCTCACGCGCGTGCAAAACGCATTACAATGAGCGTGTCCGGATAACGTCATCGCGCCGCCTGCGCCGGCCTCTGATAGGCTGCAGGCACTAGGCGGCAGCCTATCAGAGGAAGGGAAAGGGACACTCCTCTCCCTCCCCTGCCTCAGCACAGTCATCTGTATTGCTGACTATAGATGACTATGGAGATGAACGCTTCCACAATGGAAGCGTTCATCTCCCTGTGCCTCGCCGCCACCGCCCCACTTCTGAGCAGCTCGGGGGAAGGGGGGGGGAATTGCCCCATTTTTCCCCCCTGGATCCGTCAGTGAGCCGGCGGAGCAGATCATGTCATTGTGGCTGTGGGCAGTGGCCAGCAGGGCTCAAGAGGCAGCTGCCTTGGGCCCCCCAGGAGCAACTGGGCCCAGTGCAGCTGCCCCTTTTCCCCAGCGTTAAAGACGGCCCTGCTGATGACTAGAGAATACTACACAACTGAAGCCTGAGACAGTTAGATGATGCAAATGTATATGAGAAGTTGTCAATAGACCCCATGGGGAGAATTCAAACCCACTTGAGGGGTCTACTTTGTAAATATGTGGGGGATGGTTTACTATCTAAAAAAAACAGCAGAGAAATTATTACTGCTGGTCCCTTTGAAACCTTCTTGTTATTTTTTGGGCTAAAATACATGAGTCACTTAGCCAACCTCCTGGCCACCCTATAGTGGCGGGCATCGGCTCAGTGACGGAACCCATATCTGAGTACATCGATGGCTCCTAAGGCCATTGTTAAAAAGTGTGCCTTCATATCTACAGGACACAAATGATTTTCTCCAGGCACTGAAATCTTTTCAGTGGCGGGAGGCCTAAATGAGAAAAATGACTTAAAGGGGTTTTGCCACTTCAGCAAATAGCATTTATTATTCAGAGAAAGTTTCCATGGTTACGACCACCCTGCAGTCCAGCAGCATGGCCGTGCTTGTACACTTTAGAAAAAACCACCAGCCTACCACCAGAGAGGCTGGCTTTTTTTCTTATAGTGTGCAAGCACGACCACCACTGCTGGATTACGGGGTGGTTGTAACTATGGAAACAAGCAGTGTATAATGTGATGGAAAAATGAACCAAGCCAGCAAAGGAAGCAATATGGATAATAATAATACGTTAGTAAGTGCCTTGTATTAACTTTCTGTACATGATAAATGCAACTTGCTGATAGGATGTCCAATTCCTTCACTGCCGGTTGCTTGAATGTAGTCTCGCGCATGCGCAGGCTCTCGGGTGCGAGTGCCTGAGCATTGAGCTTTTGAAAAACAGCTCACAGCGGAGGGGAACAGTGCGGAGGCATTGCAGGGACACAGCGCACGCGCAAGACTACATTCAGGCCTCTAGTAGTGAATGAAATCCTATCAATCAAACGCTAAGGGGAGGGAAAGGGAACGGGGCGCGAGAAGGCTGCTGCTCCCTTGACTTCAAGACTATCGTTTACATAGCATGGCCAGTTGAATAAAAGTATTTTTGCACAGAAAAGACACAGACACCTTTATAATCATGCTACAATAAGGTACTGCTGGCGGTTTAATATTTTCTAGGTGACAGGTTTCCTTTAAGTGTATTTATATGAAACTAGAACATATGCTTTTTTGCGGAGGAGTTCTTTTGTGGTTGAGTTAGTTTGTTTTTTATAATTATTGCCCTCTATAAGAGTCTATGGTTGCCATGACGAATCTGGATCATGACATAAGACGCAGTGCGTCATGATGTAGTGGCCTGCGGAAGCGCGAAACAGCCGTCACTGCTCACCTGTGGAGTGTGTAAGCGGTCTGCCCTCATTCCCCGCAATATATACTGTGGATGCAATAAAAGAGAAGCTTTTGGAAGATGCTGGCGAGTGCCGCCTCTCATTTTCTATCTTCGGTTTACATTTATGGGCTCTCTTTGTTTCGGGAAGCTGAGCGCCTATTGATATCATCAGAGGGCCTTCAATGCTGTATATTGATGCTCCCTTGTGTGACGCTGGAAGAGGTTAAACAGTAGTGGCATCCCATTTCACTGTCTTTACTATATGCATATTCATACTTGTGAGTGCAATAAATAATTCCTTTGGGAGTCATTTATGAAATCAGACATGTTGGTTATGTGGAGTAAAGTCATGGCAACTGCGACATTTTCGCGACCCTTCCCACTTTTCACAGTGGTCTATGTTTAAGAGCTAAAAGTGAGATTAGACCTGGATTTCGGCTTTTGTCACAGACGGCTTATAGCTGTGGCTGCACAGAGACGGGACAGATCTTCTCTTGGTGCAGCCACGGCTTTATGCTGCTGCTTAGCTATCCTCAGTGCTACCTCCCATCGAAATGAAAGGGAGGTAGGTTTTCAGTGAAACTTTCACGCCAAACTTTCCGTAAATATGTCATGTGGCAATTGGATTTGAGTAATTTCTTGGCTAGTTAGAAGAAAACTTTAAAGGGAGTCTGTCACCTACTTAGTGTTTTAGACCGCTCATATGACATTATTGCACAGTTCCCCATCATTTAAACCAGGGATGCTCAAACTGCGGCCCTCCAGCTGTTGTAAAACTATAACTCCCACCATGCCCTGCTGTAGGCTGATAGATGCAGAGGCTGCCCTAGCATGCTGGGAGTTGTAGTTTTGCAACAGCTGGAGGGCCGCAGGTTGGGCATCACCGATTTAGACAATACCTTTATTGTATATGTCCCACGTAGAGAAGCTGAAAAGTTTATAACGATATACTAATTAAGTCTTGCAAATGCCTAGGGGCAGCATTATGGCCGAAAGTGCTAGCACGCGCTAATTAGCATATTGTTATAAACTTTTTTTTTCAAGCTTCTCTACGTGGGACATACATCAAAGATACTGTTTAAATGAGGGGAAACTGTGCAATAACGCAATATGAGCGGTCTAGAATGCTAAAAGTAGGTGACAGACTCCCTTTAAAGTGTGCCTTAAAAGGCTGAATCGGTTGTTATTGCCACTGCTAGACTTGTCATATACCATGGGGGAGCTGCATATGCCCCAGGTGATGGGTACTAAGGTGTCTTCTGCCTCATCCAGTGTAATTACATACCTCCCAACTTTTGAAAAATCGCTAAGTGGGACAATGTGTAGCGCGCATCATGGCAGTTTTCATACTAGGCCACGCCTCTAACTCCACCCAGTTAGGGGATCGGTTAGGTGAGTGTGAGTGCCTTCATATTTTTTTTACAGCATGTGGAGCCCCGGAACAATTCTTTTCTGGCGCTTCAATATAGATTTAAAAATATTCATATACAGATCAGATTATAGATATTCTAAGGTCCAAATTGCACCAAATAAGTAAAGTTACGGTATAATATACAGATAGAATCCATACAGACACTTTAGTAAGGAGCAATTTAGTAAATTAATGCACATTTATGCATTAATTCTTCAGATCAGAAAGAGGGACATTTAAGCAGGGGCATTGCTAGGGTCTGAAAATGTTGAAATTGCACATTAAAGGGGTGTTCTGGTTTACGCAAATTAAGTGCAGTACTGCAGACATTGTATAATACATTTGGTAACTTTCCAATATCCGTTGTTTCATTTCCTCACCACTGCAGAAATCTTTGCTTGGGCCCTCTAAAATTGATGGGAGTGGACCCTAGGCAACCCCACCGATCATTCCCCCCACCTTGTACTTGTTCTGCTACTTGCGGGCATGAGTTCTGTCACTTCAGTGTGCAATCCCACAAGACCTGGGGGGGGGGGGGGGGGGGGGTCTCACACCGAAGTGACTGAACCTATGCCCGCGCAGCCCACAAGTAGTGGAACAAGTACAGGGGGGGGGGGGGGGGGGGGGGATTATCTGTTGTGGGTTGCCCAGGTCCAATCAATATTAAAAAAAGGGCCCTGGAATAGCAGGAAAAAAAAAAAAAAAAAAAGCACACACTACCAGGCCAGCATGACATTTGAGGCACTGGACAAAAACATCCCAGGCTCAAGACCCGAATGTTTTGACCAAACACCCCTGCATTTAAGGATCAAAGAGGGACACATGCAATTAGATACAGGAATTGGGCAGCAAACAGAACCTTTGTGCTAAACCTCTGCATAAAGTGTGCCTTGAATAAAAGGGGTATTCTAATTTCATGTCCCCCTCTTAATATGAAAAACAACTTTTCTGTAGTGGGTTGTACCTGGGCACAATGTATAGTACGTGACGCAGGAAGTGCCTGGAGCATAACATGATCAGGGAGCACAGCGCTGGCCCGGTAGCCAAATTTTGATAACCATCAATGGAAAAGTTTCACATCAAGTGGGTCATGAAATAAAAATAATTCTCTGAATACCCCTTTAATTGGTGAAATCACAGAAGTGATCACCAGCTGAGAAAAAGCAGAATCAACATACAGAAGGCAAAGGTGAATTACTGTATGTCTTTCACAATTCTGAATTGCTAACAGCAGTTAAGCTAAACATTCATAGAGGTAGACAAACGTCTATTGAGACGGGGTGTAATATAATTCTGCTCTATGCACAGACTTCTAGATGAGCTGTAAACGCTGATATGTCTGTTAGGAACTACACGAATTCCCCATGTAATAATTTTGGAGCATCTATTCTTATCACTCCATGTTGTGCCATTCCTTCTGCTAGAAGTTATGAATAAATTGCTAGCAGGTCCAGATGGGCGTTACCAGTTGGGAGTGTGCCCTGCAGTTTGACACCGGCAGTGCTGACTGGATAGAATCAGGCTGTGCAAGGACACACCCAACTTATAAGACCCAGCTGGACCTTCACTGCAAACTGCTAGTTATTCATTCATTTACTTCTAGCAGAAATAGAAAGGAATAAAACAGTCACAATAGATGCTCCAGAGCTGTTACTAAGTGTTAGGCCTCATGCACACGACCATGCTGTTTTTTGCGGTCCGCAAAGCGTGGATCTACAAAAACGGAAGCCGCCCATCTTGTCTTCCGCAATTTGCGGAACAGTCGCCGGCAATATAAATGCCTATTCTTGTCCGCAAAGCACAGACAAGAATAGGACATGTTCTATTTTTTTTAGCGGGGCCGTGGAATGTAACCACTGATGAGGACAGCACACAGAGTGCTGTCCGCATCTTTTGTGGCCCCATTGAAGTAAGTGTGTCCGCATCTGAGCCGCCAAAACGGCGGCTCGCATGCGGACCCAAACAACGGTTGTGTGCATGAGGCCTTACTAAAACAGACCTGTCAGGAGAGGTGCAGCCATATACATTAGATCTATGTCAACCAGACACAGATTTTGGCTAGTTTGTCTATGTGCATGGCAGCCCCAGACTGAATGTACCCCGACAGGCAAATTCCTTGTGACACAGGTCACCGAGCCCCTTGTTAATTCGGCCCAAGGTGTGGACAGTGCTGGATGTTCTGAGGAGACCTCAGTTATACTTGTCAGCCACACTGAATCCGCCCCCTTATCTTGCTGGAGCTGAGGGGTATATTCCTGTTATAACTAGTTATTCCCTATCTAAAAGGATAGGACATAACTATCAGATTGGTGGGGGTCCCAGTGGCAGTACCCCCACCAATCATTAAAATGGGGGCCCCTTACCCTGTGGAGCCTGCCAAAGGGAAACCCAGCTAGAGAGCAGCACCAGACAGGCCAATGATGTAGATATAGGAGATACTGTTTCTCTTTGTGGAGACCACCAACTGGCATAGGGAGCCTTATAGGCCAGGTAATCCTCTGTGGGAAGAGTGTGTGCAAATTAGCTCTCATCCAAGGAGAAGAAAGCTGCCTCTTGGTGCCACTTATTGGAGTTAGCTAAATTTTAAAATCTAATTGTCCCTTTAACAGACCATTTCATGGTTGACTGTCAGTGTATTAAATGAAAGTACCAGAGCTCTGAAAACAAGAATCCCTATAACCAGGAGCAGAACAGGGAGCTGGTGTACAGACATCACTAGGAAAAAGTTTTTAAAAACAAATTTTTATTAACAGATTTTTTTTTTTTGGGAAGGTGCCCATCAGGATCAGCACTTCCAGTATCCACCCAACAAGGACGGATGATAAGGCACTCTGCAAGAGGATTTACTTTGCTAACAGTTTGTTAGAGGATGGCATAGAAAGCAGAAAGAGGAAAGAAAGGTTAAGAAGACAGCACAGCTGGACCCACATCCAAGTCCATCTTAAGTTGAGCCTGCTGGGAGGAAATCAGTACAAGTTATCGGGAATATGTGCTCAAGAGTAACAAGGCCATTCATGTTTCTCCTGTCCTCCCACCTTTAGAAACAGGTAAACAGTAACATTTGGGAGAGCACCATTTATGGTCAGGAATTAATGTGCCTCTTATGGCACTAGATGGGGCAGCATTTTCCAGGTTTTAAAAATGTCCAGGATTAGTTAAATCTATTTTTTTTTTAAGACATCTAGCCCAACAGTCCTGATTTCTGCCTTGGAGAAGGCTCATCTGAGAAAGTCCTGGCCGTGGGACATTGCTGTGCTGCTGTGATAAAGGAGCTCATGGTTTTGTGAAGACATCTGAAGATTCAGACAGTACTCTTCCATCTTTAGTCTCAACTGTCTTCACCACTACGCTGCGTTTGACTCTAGATGTCTCCAGTGGTGAGGAGCTGCTGGAATACATGTAATTGCCTCCATATCCGCCTCCATATTCTCCACCAATTCTACCACCAATTCCTCCTCCAAATCCGCTGGACAGTCCACCGCTGTAGGCGCTACTAACTCCTATAGGGAACAATGCAAAACAAATTCATTATCTTAAAGGCTTATGGGGAATACCCTGAATTAAGATTTTTTTTTCTAATTAGCATTCAATTATTTTTTTGGGATTCCCATCACAGCTAGAGGTACACACACTTTGTAAGGTTATTTATATCTGATAAAGTGATTGCATCTTGCTAGACTACGCCATCACTTTGTGATTGGAACCCCATCAATCCCGATAACGAAGGGGCCTTTGGGCCGATTTTAGCACTGCTGCCCCTTCAGTGAGAGTCCAGGCCACCCACTGCAGGTAACTGCAGCACAACTCTGTAAAGGGGTCCTCCAAAAGTTTAATATGATGGACTATCCTTGTCTAATCAGTGGGCATCTGACACTTGGCACCCCCTACTGATCAGTTAACAAGCCTGGGGTGCCCTTGTGTTGCGACCTCCTCCCAGCTTACCAGGCAGTGCCACACATTGTATAGTGGCTGTGCTTGGTATGGTATTCACATGAATGGGACTGAGCTGCAAATCGGTCATGTGACATCACTGGCCTAGGAAGGTGGTGATCACAGCAGTCTCTTCAAACAGCTGATCTGCTGAGATGCAGGCAGATGATCCCCCACCGATCTGATATTGATGACCTATCCCTAGGACAGACCATCAGTATTAAACTTAAATCCCTTTAAGCAGCTGGAGCTGTCTTTCAATCAACTGTACAGTGGGAGGCTAGGAGCTCCATGGAGGATACAGGGCTGAGCAGAAGGGACCCTAGTCAGACTGAAGGGGCCTATCATTTGTCTGACCACTACAACCACTAGTGATGGTATATCATGTCATCACTATCAGATAGAATGAAAGTGTACCTAAACTTTTTTAAATGCCATAAGAATAACTTTTTTTTAAATATATTTTAACCAGTTCCCAACAAAATAGACAGATGGATTGTAGGTACCTAGTGTGCTTTAGAATCCATACAGGGCTGAGTACTGGATTTGTACAGACTACTAACAGGACAGAGCGAGTGGATGCAGGGTAGGAGCTCACACAGGACTGCCCTGCCCGCTCTACTAAAGGTTGACATAGAAATTCTGCCTGGCATAGGTGGGAAACTGAAACCAAAAGTCCTATTCTTACAGGATAACCAAATTTCTGGACGGTTGGCAACACTGATGCCAGGCTTTAGGAGAGCAGTGCTGTACAGACAGGGACCATGATGCTCCTGCCTGTACGGCGCTCTGTGTGGCCGCAGGGGAGTCCGTACTTCCATTCACAGCGGTGTACAAATTCTAAAGCACAATAGGCACCTTCAGGTGTCTATTTCGCTGGGAACATTAAAAATGATTATATTACTACAATGTATTCATTTTATGGCATTTACAATGGGTTTTAATAACATAAGTAAAGGTTTAGGTAGACGTTAAATGATTTAAGGTCCTAGTCCCCTAGATTGCTCTTGGTGAGGCCTCTGAAGGTCAGACTACACACCTTCCACCTCATTATAGAAGAACTGTTTGCTCTAAAGCCTCTCATGCTGACAACTTCCCCTTTTTCATGTTCTGCAAGTAGTGCACAGTATGTAACCTGAGCCTCTACGGTAAACTCAACAGTACTTCGAGAAATCCTGCAGAGACAGGAACAATGGCCTTAACAGGAAAGCTAGGAAATACAATAGACAAGGTATTGTGTGAAAATCCATCCCTGTGTCAAGCAGTTTCTACATTATGGATTGTGTCTGACCAAGTGAGAGCTTCTGTTCAGCTCACATCTCAACTGAACACTTGACTCCATACACCAACAGGTTGATTAAAAGACAAGGTCTGGCTTTTCCCAGAACAGAGCCACTCTTGCCCTTATGTTGGGTCTGGTATTGTAGAGCATTCCCATTCTAGTGAATACGGTTTAGGAGTCCAGTGGTGGTCCCATCAGTGATGGCATCTACCTCACTATACACAGTCATACAAGGAAGGCTGGCAATCACCGATCACACTACCACTGGTCACCCAAAGCAAAGGAGGAACAGAGATTTAAATGAATAAACTATGGCTTATATACCAAGTCTTACCTGCTCCTCCTTCATGTAAAACCAGCTTGGTTGTGTAGATATGCCCTTTAAATCCCAGTTAATCCTGAACAGTATTACTTTAGAGAACAGTGGTTGACAGAATAGAAAAGGGGATTACCTGAGTAGCCAGTGGTCTTGGTCTGAATACTGAGGTTCTGAACGCCAGATTCCAACCTGAAAGTCAAGAAGAGCCATGAGTACAAACTTCTAACACGACTAGGAAAAATGAATTCATTTGTCTAACCTTTACCCTACTATAGGAAACTAGTTTGGTGAGGCCCTATTAATACAGATGTTGTCTAGAGGAATTTTATCTTAAGGGATGTTTCAGGATAGGCTGAATTAACGTTCTGCAGTAGCTTAGGCACCAGAACTGCACAGCTCCATCCTTTGTGTAGTGGACAGAGCTGGTTACTGCAGCACTGTCTCCATTCATTCCAGCAGAAAAGCTAATGCAAGACAGCTGACCCCCACCCCACTAATCAAATCTAGATGTGGAATAGACAGCCATCAATATAACAGTGCAGAAAACCCCTTTAACAGTCTTCAGTTTAGCCTGTGAAGGTTCTCATTTATACAGGTCATGGTATATCTGTAAAGAATAAATCAAGGCAACTGGACTTACTGTAGATTTCAGGAAAACGTTACTTGTTCTTCCAAAGAGCTTTCTCAATTCTGAGTGACTGTACAAGAATTCTCTAGGAATAAATATGTAACTGAATCAACATCTGGTAATTATACCCAGCATGGGGTCAGAGGTCATTATACCCAGCATGGGGTCAAAGGTGTTGATTCCATTATCCTAATTGGAGTCAGTAGGTGATAATGACCTCCCAGAAAAAGGTGTCAAGACAGCATTGTATGTGGCAGACAATAGAGGTCTAACCGATTGGTACAAACGAGGTGTGAAGGAGGCCATCTACATAAAAATGGAGAAGCCAAGCTTGATTAGAGGGGGGGGGGGGGGTTAGACATCTATTGTCTGCCACATACAATGCTGTCTTGACACCTTTTTTGGGAGGTCATTATCACCTACTGACTCCAATAAGGATAATGGAATCAACACCTTTGACCCCATCCTGGGTATAATTACCAGATGTTTATTCAGTTACATATTTATTCCCAGAGAATTCTTGTACAGTCACTCAGAATTGAGAACGCTCGTTGGAAGAACAAGTGAAACGTTTCCAAGAAATCTACAGTAAGTCCAGTTGCCTTGATTTATTCTTTACAGATAGTCTTCAGTTTAGCATCCTCACGTCTTAGCTAGTTTGGGCCAGTCATGTGAATAGGACCTGTGTAATGCTTAATTTCCCCTGTGGTGGCGCTGCAGGGCAAACTGAACACTTACTGCCAGGTTTACAATATGCAGCTGACTGCTAGGGCTTACAGTAGGAACAGTTTGTGGTCACCTTAATCTCAAAGGAACTTTCTAACAAGTGGGTACTGTCAAAATTGGGCAACCCTTTAATATTGTTTGAATTGGGCAATAAAGTGATTGCAATAAAGCAGAGCAGTCATACAACATACATAGGACCTTTCCTTACCTGTTCTCTTCTCCTTCCAGCAGTTTCCTGTATGTGGCAATCTCAATATCCAAAGCCAGTTTGACATTCATGAGTTCCTGGTATTCTCTCAGTTGGCGAGCCATGTCATGCTTGGCCTTCTGAAGAGCAGCCTCCAATTCTGACATTTTTGAGCGGGCATCTTTCAGTGCTAGTTCTCCACGTTCCTCTGCCTCTGCAATCTGTGCTTCAAGGTTTGCGCGCTGCAATAAACAAAATGGCCTTCAATTTTATTTCACTACAGAGGGTATTAGAAATCATGCACCAGTGTATATCTAAGCCTTCATTCTGTGATATACATTGGTCCTACCTGTGCCTTAAGAGCGTCAATCTCAGACTGCAGCCGTGTGATGTACCGGTTGAGCTCACTAATCTCAGTTTTGGTGTTTTTCAGGTCATCCCCACGGCGTCCGGCTGAAGCCTGGAGTTCCTGGTACTGTAGGAACAAAGATAACCAATTCATTTTCCAGATTGAAAGACCATGCAAAACAAAGGAAATCCAATGATCTATTGACATCAGCAATTCATAACTATAGGACACTCACCTTCAGCTGGTACATGCTCTCCACCTCAGTACGGCTCTTGTTGGCAATATCTTCATACTGAGCCTTCACTTCAGCAATAATACCATCCAGGTCCAGGCTACGGTTGTTGTCCATGGTCAAAACAACTGAAGTGTCAGAGATCTGAGACTGAAGCTCACGAAGTTCCTGAAATATACAACCCAGTAAAGATTAATTGCATGGTGGCTACTAGTTGGTTTTGTAAATCTCGTAGACTATAAAAACTTTGCCATAGGGGCAGATTCGGGATGGGGGTTTATCATGTTGCACGATGTATATAAAGGTCAACGTAATAAAATAAAAAAATATATATTTAAACAAAAAAATAATGTAGCTACACTAAAAATAAAAATTATATAATATAACCCACACTACAATAATTCAGCCATGTGCTGTTTTGACCTTGAAGGGAATGTGTCGTAAGAAAATGACCTATTTAAAACCATTTGTGTTTTAGAATTTGTTTCACACTGGCCGCTAGGCTTAGTGGTAAGTCATGATTTCCTATTCTGTAAAGAACTTCAGAAACAATCACCACAGGCAGAATTACAATGACAAGTAACACCTCTATATATAGATAGACAGGATCCACTATTCATAACAGGTGATATCACAGCCTATCAGCTCCCTTCTGACCTCTACACAGGTCAGAGCATGCCTACAACACTCTCCCATAGAAGTAAATAGGGTCCCTTATTGTCCATGGTGTCTATAGCCCATGTAACTGCTCACAAAAGACAGGAAGTCTTAAGACTGTATGCCTAGTGGCCAGTGTGGGAACTGCAGATTTTAGTTTTTTAGGCAGAGACAAGGAAAATTAAAAACAAATAAAATCCTTAAAAATGTGCTATATATATATATATATATATATATATATATATATATATATAATTTTTTTTTTTTTAAATAGGTCATTATCTGATGACCCATTGACAAAAAGTGGACTTCTGGTATACAATTGCATTAAAATAAGGGCCCCTTTGAGGAGACAGTTTGGCAGATATAATATGAATCATTACAAAAATAAAATAGTAAATCATCTCTCACCTCCTCATAAAGATGGCGCAGGAAGTTAATCTCATCCGTCAGCCCCTCCAGTCTGCATTCCAGCTGCACCTTGTTCATGTACGCCTCATCTACATCCTGCAGACAGAAGTTTGTTAATCCAGGGGAATACAGTCACACGTGTCTAGTAAATGAATAATATCTTATGGAATAAGTTCCTACCTTCTTCAGTAGGACAAATTCATTCTCCATTTCAGTACGTTTGTTGATTTCATCTTCATATCTGCAGAAAACAATACCATCCTTAGTAAGGAGGAGAAGGGGGGGGGGGTAGCTGTCACTTTAAAATGAAAACGTTCCATTACAGAAAAGTTGGCAGAACTTCCTCAATATGAGGTTTCCAGACATGCTTCTCTCGGCACCAGCTTCTGACTTGCCATTTATGGTTGCAAGACTTTTGTAATTTTTCAAGGAGTTGCACGCTCTTATTTATCTTGCAGCTCCAAGCACAAGGCTTTCATACAAGTAGGAAGATGGATGGAGATATGACAAGATTTAAGATTATATCACCATAAGTGGGGAACATCAGGTCCGAAGTAGTTCTGACTTGTAAGGAACATGCCCATAAAAAGACAACAAGTTGTCCAGTGTACTGTACGTAAGAGTTGTGTTGACTTCCAGGGCAAACCAGTTCACATGCCAAATCAGTGTGCACGGAGAGCCATGGCAATATTAAAGCTACCAACATGTGAGGTTCAGTGGATACAGGTGGAAGAATCCATCTGCCAGAATTACTCTGCCTGTCAGTACAATACACTGGGCAACTCCGTGTAATGCGTAGTTCAGGTGATCACAGGAGTTGCACACATGGACCTCACAGATGGTGTAATCCCCGCTTGGATACTCTTCCCCAAACTGTACTGCGCTTTTAGTTAAGGCGTTGTCTCACAAAGGGCATATGAAAATCAGAGACTGGGATTGCCGCTTGGACACCCATCCCCCAATCTGTGTATCAAACTTGTTCTTGAAGTTCTTTACATTTGTTACCAATATTCCCTGTTAGGACATATGGATATCAGAGAGTGAAGTCCCTGCTTGGACTCCATCTATGTGTCAGAGCTGCTAACACACACGACAGACATTGAGCTATAGGGGGGGCTTCTATCTGAATAGGTGTTGTCTTAAAGGGGTTTTCCCCAAGAGTTACAGATTGATGATCCAGCCTCAGGATAGGTCAGTGATGGCGAACCTATGGCACGGGTGCCAGAGGTGGCACTCAGAGCCCTCTATGTGGGCACTCGCGCCCTGGAAAAAGTCTATGGCATAGCAATATGCTTTAGACTTTTCCTGCCATTCATTATCCCCAGGACACACTATGAACAGCACAGGCAGCGCATTAAATGTAGGCTATTAACCTATTATAGATAAATGATAAAGGACATGAAAGATATATTATATTGGTATTTAGGTTAAATTGCTGTGTCGGCACTTTGCGATAAATAAGTGGGTATTTGGTTGCAGTTTTGGGCACTCGGTCTCTAAAAGGTTCACCATCACTGGGATAGGTCATCAATATCAGATAGGTGGGGGTCCAACTCCTAGCAACACTGCGGTCTCTTGCTTAACCCATGAAGTCAAGTCCTTTCTGCAGCTCAGCCCCATGCAAGTTAGTGGGTTCAAGCTGCAATACCAAGCACAACCACTAGCTGTTCAAACAGCTGATTTTAGGGGGGGGGGGGGGGGGCGCAGGAGTCAGACCCCACCGATTTGAAACTGATACCCTTTCCTTAGGATAGGTAACCAGTATTTAACCTTCAGAAAACACTTAATGGGACAGCTTTAATTTTCACGTTACAGCGTGACAACTTGTTGGATTCTATCTCCATCCATAACTTCTAGAAACTGAATGCAGACTAAATATACCTCTAGATACAACAAACTGCAGGATAGAGATAGGTGGTCTATATTAGGGATCAACCGATATTGATTTTTTAGGGCCGATACCGATAATTTGTGAACTTTCAGGCAGATAGCCGATAATTTATACCGATATTCTGGGAATTGTCATTTTTGAGAAAAAAAAAAAAAAATTTCCTACACAAATCTGCTGAAAATTTATATGTTTATTGTTAATGTGTATTTTTATTTTTTTTGTAAATCTTTTTCATTTATACTTAATATTTTTGTGTTTTTTTTTTTTACTAACTTTTAGCCCCCTTAGGGACTAGAACCCTTGTCCCATTCACCCTGATAGATCTGTCAGGGTGAATAGGACCTCACACTGTCCCTGCTGCTCTGTGCTTTGTGCACACAGCAGCATGGAGCTTACCATGGCAGCCAGGGCTTCAATAGCGTCCTGGCTGCCATGGTAACCGATCGGAGCTCCAGGATTACACTGCTGGGGCTCCGATCGGAGGAGCAGGGGAGAGGGGATCCTGTGGCCACTGCCACCAATGATTAATACTGGGGGGGGGGGGCGCACTGCGCCACCAATGAAGATAAGTCTCAATCATTCATATACAGGAGGCGGGAGCTGGCTGCAGAATCACATAGCCAGCTCCCGACCTCTATGAGCGGTAGCTGCGATCCGCGGCACCTAAGGGGTTAACTACCACGGACCGCAGCTATTGCTCATAGAGGTCGGGAGCAGGCTATGTGATTCTGCAGCCAGCTCCCGCCTCCTGTATATGAATTAATGAAAGACTCATCTTCATTGGTGGAGCGGTGGCCACAGCCCCTCCCCTCCTCTCCTCTCATTGGCAGCAGCAGCACAGGGGGAGGAGACACTGCTTCCTTCTCCCCTGTGCTGCTGAGGGAACACAGAGAGCGCTGTCAGCAGCGCGATCTGTGTTCCCCATACGTTATCGGAATATCGGCAAAATAGATGCCGATACCTGTCAAAATCCTGAATATCGGCAGATAATATCGGTCAAACCGATAATCGGTCGATTCCTAGTCTATATACTCACTTGTTCTTGAAGTCCTCCACCATACCCTGCATGTTGCCAAGATCAGATTCCAAGCGGTACTTCTCCTGCCCCAAGTTGTCCAGCTGCCGGCGCAGGTTGTTGATGTATGCTTCAAACATGCCGTCCATGTTACTGCGAGTTGTCTTCTGGTTCTGGAGAAGGCCCCACTTAGTTTCCAGCATCTTGTTCTGTTGCTCTAGGAATCGTACCTATGAAAGACAAGATAGCATTGAGACAAAGGACACTGCTAATAGGGGAAAAGAACTGAAGAGTTGGAATCTAACAATATTGAAGACCAATGGAACATTTAAACAAGTTCTCTTGAGATTAAACCACATTTAATCCCCTTAATGACTTCCCAGAAGATCAGTCTGAGGGCCAGAAGATGTCAACAACAAGGCCAGACTCCTAAGAAACAGGATAAATCTCATTTCCTTGCAACTTTGACTCCTTGGAAATGTGTCATACAGAATGTCTAAGGGGGCTTTTCCTGCTTCTAATAAGTAGGAAGACAAACATGTTTCCCTAACCAGCCTGTTGAAATTGTTCCGAGTGGGTATAAATGTGGAACTAGGTCAGATTTAACCTAACTAGGACATTAGTTGGGGACATGTTACCTTTTAATGGGGTTTCCCCCCCCCCCCCCCATCTCATAAAGTGAAGACATATTAGCGTATGCCATCACTGAGATAAGTTGGAGTCCCAGAGGTCAGATTGCGAGAAGGAAGGGGACACAGCGATGGTGTCACACAGCACACTTTTCCTTACAGTGGCTCCCCGGCCACCCCAGGCATGCAGGAAACTGCAGTCAATTCAATTAAATGGAGCCTTGCCGAAATTCCTTACACCGCCAGGATGACGAGGTATTGATGTGCAGAAAAAGGCTACACCAATGCTTTCCCTTTAAAGGGAATCTGTCTCCAGCGACCTCCCTATCCAGCCATTTGCATACACATAGCTGTGGTTCACAGTAAAAAACTGTTTTTTGGTGATCTGAGGCTCCGTTCCCAAGTTAGGGCTCTTTCACACTTGCGTTCTTGTGTTCCGGCATAGAGTTCAGTCGTCGGGGCTCTATGCCGGAAGAATCCTGATCAGGTTTATCCCCATGCATTCTGAATGGAGAGAAATCCGTTCAGGATGCATCAGGATGTCTTCAGTTCCGGAACGGAACGTTTTTTGGCCGGAGAAAATACCGCAGCATGCTGCGCTTTTTGCTCCGGCCAAAAATCCTGAACACTTGCCACAAGGCCGGATCCGGAATTAATGCCAATTGAAAGGCATTAATCCGGATCCGGCCTTAAGCTAAACGTCGTTTCGGCGCATTACCGGATCCGACGTTTAGCTTTTTCTGAATGGTTACCATGGCTGCCGGGACGCTAAAGTCCTGGCAGCCATGGTAAAGTGTAGTGGGGAGCGGGGAAGCAGTATACTTACCGTCCGTGCGGCTACTGGGGCGCTTCAGAGTGATGTCAGGGCGCCCTACGCGCATGGATCACATGATCGCATGGATCACGTCATCCATGCGCATGGGGCGCTCTGACGTCATTCTGGAGCGCCCGGGGAGCCGCACGGACGGTAAGTATACCGCTCCCCCGCTCCCCGCTCCTACTATGGCAGCCAGGACTTTAATAGCGTCCTGGGTGCCATAGTAACACTGAACGCATTTTGAAGACTGATCAGTCTTCAAATGCTTTCAGTTCACTTGCGGTGTTACGGATCCGGCGGGCACCTCCGGCAAATGGAGTACACGCCGGATCCAGACAACGCAAGTGTGAAAGAGGCCTTAGATAGTTTCTTAATATGCAAATTAGGCCTTTGGTGCAGAGTGGGTGTTACTATTGCTCTTGTGTCACCTACATTTTACTCATGTCTGTGGCCAGCCCCTCCCTCACTGTTTTGACAGAGCCAGGTAGTGAGGGAGGGACTGACCACAGAAATGAGTAAAGCTTAGGTGACGCAAAAGCAATAGTAACACCCACTTTGCATATTAAGAAAAAGTATCATGACACTCTGACACACGGATCAATAAAAGATACAGTAATTTTTAATCGGGTGAATATGTTTGTATGTAAATAGCTTGATAGGGAGGTTGCTGGTGACAGATTCCCTTTAATTCTGAGGATTGGTGGGGGTCCCTGAGGTCTAGTTGAAGCAGTGCATGGCAGAATAAAACTTCATATTCACACTACTCCTGATTATTGGTCAAATTGTTGCAACTTGCTGAAAACTTGGCTCTGTAGTTGGCAATATTGCTCTACCACGTCCATGGCAATCAGCCGTCTCCTATACTGAAGTCCTCTTGTGACCATAGATGTCTCTATAAATTGTTAGGGTATGTTCACGTGTCTGCAACAAAATAAAGGCATCTCAAGGCAGAAGCTGCATTGGTTTCTGCCATGGGTTTTCATTTTGAACTGTGTGGAGCCGCCCTTGGTTTAGCGCCAATAAATGGCGCTAAAGTGCAAGCAGGCTCCCTCTGCGGTGTCCGCGTCAAGAATGGACATGCACATTCCTGGCATGGTCTGGAGAACTGCATGGCAAATATCCTCTCCTCCAAAAACGATGGGAGGCAGTTTCAGTGCAGATTTTGTTTTTCCCGCACCGAATCCGAAAAAAAAAAACATATCCTTACTGCAGAGTCTCATCTATGGCCTACCTACTGTGAAGGAAACTTTATATAAAATATATACAGTATATTTATATATGCTACAATAACTCCCCCTAGTGGCTACATTATGAAAAAATAGACAAAGTATTTATTTCTGAACAGTGCATTTCTCTGAATATAGAAGAGAATATCCATGAACAGAGCAGAGGGCAGCGTGGTAGCCTTGGCAGCGAAGAAAAGTATCGCGGCCCAGAGAATAGTAATGAGGTGTCCCTGAGTTTTCTGGCAAAGGATAAACAAACAGCGGCGTGCGAGGGGAAGGGACAAGTCTGGCTACATTTAACTTTTGTCCCAGTAACAAAGAAGTATTTCAGTTCTTCGGTTAGATTATGCGCTCAGTAGGGTAGGACCTGCTGTGCGTCATACTAGGCTTCAGTCCGATTGGCTGCGTTGTACGCTGCACTTGTGTACTTTGTGCACGGGACAGTGAACTGGGCGGGCAAGGTGCGGGCTAATTCATTGCCCTATATGGTCACTTCTACAGGTAAGTATCTGCGCCCCTCCCTACTAAAACAGATAGGGAAGGAATTCAGATAGTAAAACCGGAGTATATGCCAGCTGTCAGACTGACGAGCTCTAGGGATCAGCATTCAGAGCTGCAATGGCAGCCACCCAGCTTTCCCAGAACAAGTCACAAATTCATTTTCTCATGGCTCCATATGGCGGCGCACTGAGCGACTATACGTCTGTCATATGATCTCTGGAGACCCTTGTGCCGCCATATGGGGTACCGATGTTCATGTTTGCCAACTAATTTCGGAAGCTGTCCACTGATAAGTCAGGGGTTAGAGCCTAGAAACGCTAGACTGCCACAACAGACAATACTAGAGATCCTGCCTAACTGGAACGCAACGCGGCAAGGATCACGTTAGTAGATCCTGTATATCCCGGACAGCTTTGTGCCTTGAGGGAGGAAGAGATGATGAAACCGTGAACTGTAAGACACTGGAAGGCTTTACAACGCCAATACCTGCACAGACTACAGGGCCCTTTATATTCATTGTGGAAGGTCTTCCGAGACTAGAGAACAATCATGGATAGTATTTAATTAAAGGGCATTTCCACATCACCGGTTCCAATAAGCACAGAGGTGAGTAGAGCCTTAAGGTGGCCATACTCACTAGAACCCAGATTTCAGCAGGACCACCTAATGTGGATGAGGGTGCCCTGCTGATACTACATGGGTGGGGTTGTTCTCAGAGATATGCCACCCCCATAGGTGTCTAGCAGGGACTTAATCCTTGAATGTGTATGGAGAGGGAGGGGTTGGGATTGATGGTTGTTGGCCAAAAGATAATCAGCCAATGGCCATACAAGGTGTGGATTGAGGGGGGGGGGGGGGGGCAAACCTTAACAGTCCTAGAGTCCTGAGGTGTTAAAAGACCACCTAAAATGGCAACTGCAGACCGGAAAAACCAGATCTGTTTTGCCGAAACACTTGGTGCCAGATCCGGCATTAATGCATTTCAATGGAAAGTCATGTCGGATCCGGCAAGTGTTCCGGAATATTGGACGGAGAAAATACCACAGCATGCTGCGGTATTTTCTTCGGCCAAATACCGTAAGAGTGACCGAGCTGAAGACATCCTGATGCATCCTATACGGAACGCTCTCCATTCAGAATGCATTAGGATAAAACTGATCAGTTTTTTTCCAGTATTGAGCCCCTAGGACGGAACTCTATGCCGGAAAAGAATAACGCGGTTCCTATAACTTTAGATCCTCAGCCAGTAAGTGAAATCAAAGAGCATTTCCTTGTCTGGGAAAGCTGGGTGACAGTAATGGCAGTCATTACCACTGTATAATGAGGCAGTTTGACTATTCAGGAGCTGGGTGATAGGCCTGTATATATAGGAGACCATACTGATCTCCAGGTAGAGGACCATTTACTGCGGTTCCTGTATAGTTTGGGATGAGGCCATGGTCACAGCAGGTATGGAAATAGAAATGGAAGATTCTCTGCTGCTTTTAACTCATTCCCATCCAGACGTGTGGCTTTCTGGCCACATCCTGGAAGAGGAATAGTTGTGTATGGTGTCTACCCAAGAGGTCAATGGCCACCACGCTTGGTATGTGGCGGCGCTCCAGCCGTGCAGAGGGTGTGTCTCTGGGTGGCCCGAGTGTCACATTAGTCAATCATCATGGCGATTATGCAGCAACATGCAAGGTGTGCAGCCATATTGCAGAAAGTCTAACACCGCCTTAGAAGAAGCCTAGGGGAAGGCTGGTTGGACAATCGGATCTACAACAATCGTTGGCGACAGATCACATTGTGTACATTTTTGCTACTTATGATTTAAAAAAATAAAATAAAACATTTGCACAGGCAAACTACAAGATAAATGGTGCCGCAATCAAGTATGGGGTCTTGGCAAGTAACTGCGCAGTATAAAGGCAGCTTTAGAAGTTAGTTATGAGGTTGGCATCAGGTGGCATGCTATGCCAGGGGGGGCACAGCTACTTCTCACTCACCTTGTCAATGAATGAAGCGAATTTGTTGTTGAGGGTCTTGATCTGCTCCTTCTCCTGGGTCCTCACTTGCTGGATGCTGGAGTCGATCTCCAGGTTGAGAGGGGCCAGCAGGCTGCGGTTAACGCTGACCTGAGTGATGCCAGCTGAGCCCGCACCTGCACCTCCATAGGCAGTCCTGTAGCCGCTGCCAAAGCGGGAGCCTCCTCCATAGCTGGAGCCCAGGCTGAAGGACGCGGAGCTGACCCGGCTGCCCGCCGGAGCCCCGCTGTACGAGAAGCTGCTGAAGCCGGCGTTGCGGGGCGCGGCGCTGCTGGACGTGCGGTAGGACACTTTGCTCATCTTGATGGACATGGTGGAGGCTGCTGTGGGAGTCGGAGGAAAGGAGCAGAGTTACCGAAGTGCGGGGCTGGGAGCGGCTGCCCTTATATACAGAGCCGTGCAGCACGGGGGGAGGCTCACCCCCTGCACCTGAGTGGCTGGGCACCGAGAGGCGGGACGGGCACCTGCCGGGGCACACCCCCTCCTCGCCCCTCAGTGACTCTGGTGCTGGGCGTGAGGGCAATTCGGAATAAAAGTGCAGCTATGTGCTGTGTGAGGAGAACCAGAAGCCAAGTCCTGCCCGGCTGGGACACTAGAGGTGGCCACACACAGTGGTCAAAGCAGAAGAAGTCACTCAAAACGATTGGTCATCTGGTGGCCTGGAAAGAGGTCGGCCCTGAATAAAACGTTTGTTAGGGTGTCATTAGTCCACCAATGGGTTGGCCCCATTAGGATACCTTAACATCTTTCCACAGGAGTCCAACAGGTGGGGCCCTTGCTGTTCACGAAGACCGGAGCCCCGTCTTCCCCCGTTTGAATGGCGCGGTGGCAGTGGCGTACACACAATCCATGGGGCCCCTGTGCGAAACTGATCCATGGGCGCCCCCCGCCCCCCCCCCCAGTGGCGGATCCAGAGCCTGGTCTCGGGAGGGGCACTTCCCCAGGCAATAGGAGATTATGGGGCCCCTGTGTCCCCGCCCAGTCGCCCACCCTCAAGCCACACCCACGCACAGCCCTACCTATATATTGTGCCCATACCTCTTACATCCAGTGACGTCTCCTTTGATGTACAGTAGATGTTCTCTTTCTTCATCTTCTCCATTCAGACCGGACCACCATGATGATTTCTTTCAGCCATCTCTCATCTCTGCAGAGTTAGACAGACAGACATCTTAGTTTCCTACCCCCATCAGACCCCCAGTCAACCCCCATCAGACCTCAGATCAGCCCAAAGACCCCCATCAGACCTCAGATCAGCCCAAAGACCCCCAGTCAGCCCCCATCAGACCTCAGATCAGCCTAGACCCCCAGTCAGCCCCCATCATACCTCAGATCAGCCCAAAGACCCCTAGTCAGCCCCCATCAGACCTCAGATCAGCCCAGACCCCCAGTCAGCCCCCATCAGACCTCAGATCAGCCCAAAGACCCCTAGTCAGCCCCCATCAGACCTCAGATCAGCCCAGACCCCCAGTCAGCCCCCATCAGACCTTAGATCAGCCCAAAGACCCCCATCAGACCCCCAGTCAACCCCCATCAGACCTCAGATCCGCCCAAAGACCCCCACTCAACCCCCCATGCCCATCAGACCTCAGATCAGCCCCCCAACTCAGCCACCAGATCATCAGCCCAAAGACCCCCCCCCCATCAGACCCCTCAGATCAGCATCAGCCCAGGCCCCAAAAGAAAGACCCCACTCCCATCAATAAATTCAACCCCCCCTCCCCAACCGGGCTGGCCATCGCAGGCCAGGGCCCCCACTACTCGGCCAGCTCAACCCCCCCCCCCCCCCCGGTCATCTGCCAGGGGGGCCCCCTCACTACTCCAGTCAGTGTGGCTTTTTCCTTACTTACCAGCTGCTGTGGCGCGCTGCACTAGGGGATGTGAACTGTGCTGTCTCCTCGGCTCGGCGGTCCTCGCTCTCCGTCTCTCTCCCGTCCAGGTCCCGTCTGCTGCGTGAGTTCAGGCAGGCGCGCGAGACCTGCCGCAGGAGTTCACAGGTCTTGCGGGATTGACGCCGACGCCGTGCTCTCTCCTGCCCGGGCCCGGTGCTGACGGCTGACCACAAGACAGATTAGCGCAGGGGCCAGGGGTTCGCAGGCGGCCGGGCCCGGTCGCAACTGCGACCCCTGCGACCCTTATATGTACGCCACTGCGCGGTGGTCACACATGCCCTCTGCCACTCCATTCAGCTCTATGGAGCGGCCGGAGATAGCCGAGCAGGGGCGTAGCTAAAGGCTCATGGGCCCTGGTGCAAGAGTTCAGCTTGGGCTCCCCTTCCCTCAGTGCTTTGTGGCCAGGGGCAGGGGAAGAAAAAAATTTAACGACACCCTCTCCCCCCCATGCCAAATTCATGACCTAACCCCTTCCCTCCATCCAGAGCTGGAACTTGACCAGCATGCACTTTCTATAATACCGGTGTCTTCATATGTGGTAGAAGGGTCTTTGGGCCCCCTCAGGCTCCTGGGCCCGGTACCGACTGGTACCTCTGCACCCCCTATAGCTACGCCCCTGTAGCCAAGCACTTGTATTCAGCTATCTCAGGGTGGTCACATGGTGTTCAATGAAGCAGCGGACGCGCATACGTGTCTGCCACTCCATTCAAACAGAGAGTACTGTCCCCATTCTTGTGATCGGTGGGGGGCTTGGAAGGTTGGGTGCATGCATTAAATATCCACAGGATATGCCAAAAATGTCCAGTAGGTGTTGGTCCAACCTCCAGGACCCACTCCTATCTCCGGAAAAGAGCTCACGGCATGTGCAGACAGCTCTCCATCCATGGCGGCTGCAAGACAGGGGCCTGATTCTTCAGACAGGTGTAGGTCCCAGAGGTGGAGCCCACAGGGATTGAACATTTATGTCCCAGATAGAAATATTCCTTTGATGGCAGCCATATTCGTTGTCACCAAGTTTCTTTATCCTCTTCAGGCCATTTTCTGCCTTCAGGACGCAGCCTAATTTTGCAAATCTGACATGTGTCACTTTATCTGGTAATAACTTTAAAACGCTCTTATCCAGGCCATTCTTTTCTCCTCACATATTGTACTTCATGACAGTGGCACAATAGTTCATTTTTATTTAAAAAAAATACCAAATTTACCAAACATTTGGAAAAATGTGCAAATTTCAATTTCTCTACTTTTATAATAGATAGTAATACCTCCAAAAATAGTTATTACTTTACATTCCCCATATGTCAACTTCATGTTTGGATCATTTTGTAAATGAATTTTTTTTTTTTGGGGGGGACGACGTTAGAAGGCTTAGAAGTTTAAAAGCAAATCTTAAAATTTTTAAGAAAATTTCCAAAACCCAATTTCTTCAGGACCAGTTCAGTTATGAAGTCACTTTGTGGGGCTTACATATTAGAAACCACCCATAAATCACCCCATTTTAGAAACGACACCCCTCAAGGTATTCAAAACTGATTTTACAAACTTTGTTAACCCTTTAGGTGTTCCACAAGAATTAATGGAAAATGGAGATGAAATTTCCGAATTTCACTTTTTTGGCAGATTTTCCATTTTAATCCATTTTTTTCCAGTAACAAAGCAAGGGTTAACAGCCAAACAAAACTCAATATTTATTGCCCTGATTCTGTAGTTTATAGAAACACCCCATATGTGATCGTTAACTGCTGTACGGGCAGGGCGCAGAAGGAAATGAACACCATATCGTTTTTGAAAGGCAGATTTCACTGGGATAATTTTAAGTTGCCATGTCACATTAGAAGACCCCCTGACGCACCCCTAGAGTAGAAACTCCAAAAAAAGACCACATTTTGGAAACTACGGAATAAGGTGGGAGTTTTGTTGGTACTATTTTAGGGTACATATGATTTTTGGTTGCTCTATATTACACTTTTTGTGAGGCAAGGTAACAAGAAATAGCTGTTTTGGCACCGTTTTTATTTTTTGTTATTTACAATGTTCCTCAGACAGGTTAGATCATGTGGTATTTTTATAGAGCAGGTTTTTACGGATGCGACAATACCAAATATGACTATTGTGTGTTTCAGTTTTACATAATAAAGTATTTTTGAAAAAAAAAGATTTTTTTTAGTGTCTCCATATTCTGAAAGCCATATATATATTATTTTTTTTGGGGCGTCTGTGTAGGGGCTCATTTTCTTGGTATGAGATGACGGTTTGATTGGTACTATTTTGCATATGACTTTTTGATCGCTTGGTATTACACTTTTTGTGATGTAAGGTGACAAAAAAATTGATTTTTCAACACACTTTTTATTTAATATTTTTTACTGTGTTCACCTGAGGGGTTAGGTCATATGATATTTTTATAGAGCAGGTCATTACGGATGTGGCAATCTCTAATATGTATACTTTTTTTATTTACTGCATTTTTTGTCCCATAAGACGCACTTTTGTGCGTCTTATGGGGCGAATGCTGCCATTTTTACATTGCTAATGCTGATACATCGCACACCGCAGCGATGTATAAGCGGGGAGGGAGGAGGGGCTGGAGGCCGGCAACTTGCGGCAGGGCCCAGTGCAGTCACTGTACTCTTACACTGGGCCCCACTGCTCACTGCTCACAGCAGTATACATATCTAAACAGTAATCCTTAACCTCCAGTACCTTTAAAGCAGCGCTATCCTGTTTGTTTACTACACTACTTACAATCAAGCTCCGGTTACAGGCAGAGTGGGCAGCGGCATAACGTCACTCACTTACATCACGCGCCTGCTCCTCCCACTTTATAAATGAAGCAGGCGGAGCAGGCGCGTGACGTGAGTGAGTGACGTTACGCCGCCGCCCGCTCTACTTGTTACCGAAACTTGATTGTAAGTAGTAAAAAAACAGGATAGCGCTGCTTTAAAGTTAAAGTTAATCAAGGTTAAGGATTACTGTTTAGATATGTATACTGCTGTGAGCGGCGGGGCCCAGTGTATTGGGGGACACTGTAATGGGGGGGTCTGTGGATGACACATATAGCATAAGATGCTATATAGTGTCATCCACAGATCCCCCCATAGCATGGTCATCCACAGATCCCCCCATAACAGTGTCATCCACAGATCCCCCCATAGCATGGTCATCCACAGATCCCCCTCCCTATAATAGCCTCATCCACAGATTCCGCTCCCCATAACAGTGCCACCCCCCTCCCCATAACAGTGCCATCCACAGATCCCCCATAACAGTGCCATCCACAGATCCCCCATAACAGTGCCATCCACAGATCCCCCCTCCATAACAGTGTCATCCACAGATACCCCATAACAGTGTCATCCACAGAGCCCTCCATAACAGTGCATCATCCACAGATCCCCTCCATAACAGTGCGTCATCCACAGATCCCCTATAATAGTGTCATCCACAGACCACCATTATTTCATAACCCACCAAAAGCACACCTTTATTTTTTGGGCGATTTTCCTAGGTAGGGGCTCATTTTTTGTGGGATGAGGTGATGGTTAGATTGGTACTATTCTGGGGGGCATATCCCTTTTTGATCACTTGGTGTTGCACTTTTAGTGATGTGGGGTGACAAATTTTTTATTTTTTTTTAGCACAGTTTTTATATTTTTACGGTGTTCACCTGAGGGGTTAGCTCATGTGCTATTTTTATATAGCAGGTCGTTACGGACGTGGCAATACCTAATATGTATACTTTTTTCATTTATTTAAGTTTTACACAATAATATCATTTTTGAAACAAAAAAAATGTAATTCATGTTTTAGTGTCTCCATAGTCTGAGAGCCTTAGTTTTTTTTATTTTTTAAGGCGATTGTCTTTGTTAGGGTATCATTTTTGCGGGATGAGGTGATGGTTAGGATTGGTGCTATTCTCGGGGGCATACGTCTTTTTGATCGCTTGGTATTGCACTTTTAGTGAGGTGACAAAAAAAGTTTTTTTAGCAGTTTTTATTTTTTTACGGTGTTCACCTGAGGGGTTAGGTCATGTAATATTTTTATAGATACCTAATATTTATAATTTTCTTATTTCCCCTATTTTTCCCTATTTTCCCACTTTTTTTCACTTTTTATATTTGTCCCACTGTGGGACTTCACGTTTTCAGGGTTTGATCCCTGTTTCAATTCAGTACAATTGTACACTGTAAGACGCTGATGGTTGCCTAGGAGACCCAGTCCTCAGGCTGGATTTCCTGGGCTTCCGTAGCTGGCAGGCTCCGATGCCTGTGTAAGGCCTTTTTCACACCAGCGTGTCCGGATAAGATCTGGATGCGTTGTGGCAAACCCGCGCGAGTAGATACCCAATTGCAGTCAGTTTTGACTGCGATTGCGTTCCGTTGTTCAGTTTTGATCGCGCGGGTGCAATGCATTTTGCACGTGCGTGATAAAAAACTGAATGTGGTACCCAGACCTGAACTTCTTCACAGAAGTTCAGGTTTGGGTTCAAGGTTGTGTAGATTGTATTATTTCCCCTTATAACATGGTTATAAGGGAAAATAATAGCATTCTGAATACAGAATGCATAGTACAATAGGGCTGGAGGGGTTAAAAAATTTTTTTTAACTCACCTTAATCCACTTGTTCGCGCAGCCGGCATCTCTTCTGTCTTGTTCTGTGAGGAATAGGACCTTTGATGACGTCATTACGCTCATCCCATGGTCCGTCACATGATCTTTTACCATGGTGATGGATCATGTGACGGACCATGTGATGAACGTCATCAAAGGTCCTATTACTCACAGAACAAGACAGAAGAGATGCCGGCTGCGCGAACAAGTGGATTAAGGTGAGTTAAATTATTTATTTATTTTTTTAACCCCTCCAGCCCTATTGTACTATGCATTCTGTATTCAGAATGCTATTATTTTTCCTTATAACCATGTTATAAGGGAAAATAATAAAGATCGGGTCCCTATCCCGATTGTCTCCTAGCAACCGTGCGTGAAAATCACACCGCATCCGCACTTGCTTGCGATTTTCACGCAGCCCCATTCACTTCTATGGGGCCTGCGTTGCGTGAAAAACGCACAAAATAGAGCTTGCTGCGATTTTGACGCAACGCACAAGTGATGCGTGAAAATCACTGCTCATGTGCACAGCCCCATAGAAATGAATGGGTCCGGATTCAGGGCGGGTGCAATGCGTTCAACTCACGCATTGCACCTGCGCGGAAAACTCGCCCGTGTGAAAGGGGCCTAAGACAACGGGGCTGCCATGGCAACCATCGGCCCCCTGCCAGCGTAGCGTGGGGGGCCGATGGAGTCAAAGGGAGCCCCCTCCCTCTGTAAAGCCTGCACATGCCGCGGTCAGCACTGACCACGGCATGTGAAAGGGTTAATCCGCTGGCATCATTGCATACAGCAATGCCAGCAGATGCAGCACAGCAGGGGCCCGGCTATCAGTAACAGCCGGGTCCCTGCTGCGGATCGGGCAGCTCCTGCACCTGCTTGATCCCATCACATACATGCACGTGGGAATGCGGTAAGGCACCATATTCTCCCATGTACATGTACGTAACAATGCGTGTAGGGGGTAAGGTGCTGTCCAACTTGTCTGAAATTTTTTTTTAAAAATAGAGCCTGGAACTTGTATAAACTAAAGAAAACAAACACATTCTTTACATTTCCTGCTACTTCACTGCCACCTGTGTCCCCGACAACCTGGTCCCCACTTGTCCTGCAGTAATGATGTCACATTCACATGATTGCTGCAGCCAATCACAGTCCTCTGCGGTTACGTGTATATGAGCAGCAGGTGACCACTATAGGACCACTTATTAATGTGATGTCATCACTGGTCCTGCAGCAACATCGCATTCCACATTCACGTGCTGTCTTCTATGCAGGACTGGTGCGGCTGTGCTGGAGCAGTAGGACATTTAAAGGATGAGTAATGTTTTCTTCCGTATTGTATATAGAGTCCTGCTCTGGTATTTTGTATGTTCTTCCCGTGTTTGTGTGGGTTTCCTCCGTGTTCTCCTGTTTCCTCCCACCCTCCAAAGACCTACTGATAGAGAACCTAGATTGTGAGCCCCATTGTGGACAGCCTGACGCTAATGTCTGTAAAGCGCTGCGGAATATAGTAGCGCTATATAAGTGCGCAAAATAATAATAAATCAATCTCAGACGACCCCTTTAAAGGGATTCTGTCATGAGAGTTTAGCCCTATAAGCTATACATATGCCCATGTCCGTACTAATAACATGAATACTAAGCTGGCCTTATTAAACCTTGTTCTGGCTCTATTAGCCCAAAAAACAGGTTTTTATAACCAGTCATCGCCTACCTAAGGGGCCCAAGGGGACATCAGTTAATACAGGGTGCCCGGCCGTCTCGTGCCCAGCGCCTCTTTCCCAGTCTTAATCGCCGCCCTCCTCACCTCAGCGCTGCCTCCGCCAGATCCGGCCGGCCCTCTGCCAGATCCACCATGCTCAGCCTGATGCGCCGCAGACTCCTGGCAGCGGCTTCGTTGAGCGAAGTGCGCATGCGCCGCCTGGTTTACCATTCCAATGAATTTTGCATCGGTTTAACTGCAAAAACAAGCAATAATGAACTAGTGTTCGACCAAACTGAACATGGAGACACTCTGTTAGAGCTTGTTTCCGAAAATGGCGGCACATATACAAAGATTCCATTGAATGACTCAGTCACCTGATTGTCGCAGATTTGGCTTAAAGGGGCTGTCTCTCCAGCAAATTGCATTTATCATGTAGAGAAAGTTAATACAAGGCACTTACTAATGTACTGTGATTGTCATATTCCCTCCTTTGCTGGCCCGATTCATTTTTCCATCGCATTATACTTCTTGTATCCAGGGATTACGGACACTGGTGCAGCGCAGATACGAGTTGGCCAGGATTAAAGCTGCTGCACATGTGTGCCTGTACATGATCCCAGCCACCAGACAGGCCGGCACTTTTTCCTATAGTGTGCAAGCACGACCAGCGCTGCTGGATAAGCAGTGTATAATGTGATGGAAAAAGTAATGAAGCCAGCAGAGGAGGCAATATGGACAATCACAATACATTAGTAAGTGCCTTGTATTAACCCCTTTAAAGCCTCATTCACACATCAGTGTTTTGGTCAGTGATTTCCATCAGTTATTATGAGCCAAAACCAAGACTGGAGCCTCCACAGACATAAGGTATAAGTCCCCTTTCAGACGAGTGAATTCCATGCATTGGACTGCAGTGTGTGTCACGGAGAGCACCCGTCCTGCCCTCCCAGCACTGCCGGTTCACACAGCATTATATTGATTTATGATGCTTTGTAACCCTTGCAGTTCTGGAATGTATTGGATAACACTGACAGCATTATGTCAGTCTTATTCAATACATTCCAGAACTGTTAGGCCTCTTTCACACGGGCGTCATGGATTTGGGACGAATAAGATGCGGGTGTATCGCGGGAAAATGCGCTTTAATGCGTTTTGCACACGAGTGATAAAAATCGGCATGTTTGATACACAAACCCGAACTTCTTCACAGAAGTTCGGGTTTGGGTTAGGTGTTGTGTAGATTTTATTATTTTCCATTATAACATGGCAGCCCGGCTTCTCTTCTTTCTTCTTCTTTGAGGAAAAGGACCTGTGGTGACATCACTGCGTTCATCACATGGTCTGTCACATGATCCATCACCATGGTGATGGACCATGTGATGAGCGAGGTGACGTCACCACAGGTCCTTTTCCTCCTGAACAACAAAGAAGAAGAAAGAAGAGATGCCGGCTGCGCGAACAAGTGGATTGTGGCGAGTTAAATTATTTAATTTTATTTTTTTCCCCTCCAGCCCTATTTTACTATGCATTCTGTATTAAGAATGCTATTATTTTCTATAACTATAACCATGTTATAAGGGAAAATAATAATGATCGGGTCCCCATCTCGATCATCTTCTAGCAACCATGTGTGAAAATCGCACCGCATCCGCACTTGCTTGCGATTTTCACGCAGCCCCATTCACTTCAATGGGGCCTGCGTCGTGTGAAAAATGCACAAAATAGAGTATGCTGCGATTTTCACGCAAAGCACAAGTGATGCGTGAAAATCACCGCTCATGTGCACAGCCCCATAGAAATCAATGGGTCCGGATTCAGTGCGGGTGCACATGCGCATTGCACCCGTGTGAAAGAGGCCTAAGGGTTACATAGCATCATAAATCAATATAATACTATGCGACCCTGGCAGTGCTGGGAGTTCAGGAATGCCTAGACCCGCCAGAAATGCCCACTTACGGGTAGGGTTTGTGTTAACCCCACCCATTTTTGGCCTGGGACACAGTAAATTGCCGGGACTGTCTCTGAAAATCAGGGACAGTTGGCAACTATGCAGGTCATCAGCTAAAAAGTCTTGGAAAAACACTTTAAACCAATGGTCGGGCCTTAACACGTGGGAGTAAGGCCTCATGCACACGGCCGTTGTTTGTGTCCGCACATCCGAGCCACCGTTTTGGCGGCTCGGATGCGTACCCATTCACTTCAATGGGGCCGCAAAAGATGCGGACAGCACTCCGTGTGCTGTCCGCATCTGTTGCTCCGTTCCGCGGCCCCGCTAAAAAAAATATAACATGTCCTATTCTTGTCCGCGCTTTGCGAACAAGAATAGGCATTTATATTGAAGGCTGTCCGTGCCGTTCCGCAAATTGCAGAACGCGCACGGACGCCATCCGTGTTTTGCGGACCGCAAAACACACCGTGGTCGTGTGCATGAGGCCTAATATGGATGAAAAATACACCTGTATTCTGCTTGTGTGAATCTGGTCTAACACGGGGGCGAGCTGGATCTACCAGAGCATTCCTTCCTTTTTTCAGGTCTGGGTTATAGATGGAGGTCCAGATAGTGGATGCAAATAGAGGAAAAGTACTGCAGATGGGAGTGGGCGGATATACCGTAATAAAGGAGAATAAGAGTTGTAATTACTGGCTGAGTGAAAAGCAGTAGGCTGGTAGATGGATCTGAAAACTACCCCACCAGACTGCCCCATCCGTGAAGATGTGACACCAGGCCCATGAGGGCCAGATGCAAATTGCCCTAACAAGATGGACTTCATGGAAGTCATTTAATAATGCTCATCTAGTGTAAAAATTGTCGCAAAGGGCAGCCATTTATGCAACTATTTTAACTCCCGAGGAACCATATTTTGTTGCATGGGCATTTTTACGCCAATGTACAACAGATGGGCGGGACAGGGAGGTGTCGGGGGGGTTGGTTCCCGGCTGGGTCCGGAACGCCAACAGACCCAAATGTAGATGAAAAACTGTCAACCAGGGCTGGCGTCGTTTTTCAGAAAGGCACACGGACTGCCATATATGAGCCTAATTTATTATGAGGAGCACACAGGGGAGACGACTAAGACCGGCATAAAAAAAAACATCTTAGTAAATGTCCCCCCATGTTTTTAGATTAAAGGGAATGTCTGAGTTAAATTCTCTAATTTGAGGTCAAATTACCATAGGAGACAATGAAAGATGTATACCTGATCCAGGCCATTTTCATACGCAGGAATCCTCGACTCTCTGCATTACATACTGTAGATGACTACGAGGCATCATTATCTGAGTCACATAGAAGACGCGTTCCGTTATCTAACACCACCTGCTGCATGCTGTGAGTAGTCATATGATATATGGAGTCCACTAAGAGTCCTCAATTATATACCTGTCAGTAAAACACGTTGCGTAATGAGTTATCTGAGGAAAAAAGGCCTAGAGGCAGCCATTCAGTAGTGCTAGGTCTTGTGGAGAGGCAGGGTGTAACAGGTACACGTCCTACATACCTGCCCTGGAGCAGGCACTACACCTGTCAGGCATCGGAGAGTGAAACATCCGTTTACTATGAGATCTTCGCGCTTTGCAGGAATTAGTCTTCATTGTGAACTGGAATCTCTAGATTTCTACCCTTTCTTTACTGAGGTATTCACAACGAGTTACAAAGGGAAGAATTGGCAGTAGCGTTAACCCCTCAAGGATGCAGTAAATGACCGCCATTCTTTGTAAATGACCCCCATTCTTCCCTTTGTAGTCTTTTAATTTTCACTTAATGTAGCTATATCAAGGCGCTTTTTTTTTTTGCAGGACGAATTGTATTTCTAAGGACTCATGCCTAAAGGGCACAAACAGCAGGTCCACAATATACGGGCACTGGGCGTGTGCACGCCGTGTTACGGATGTGGACAAATTGACTTGAATTGGTCCGCGATCTGCAAGATACAGCCAAAGATAGGACATGTCTTTTCTTTTACGGAGCAGAGGCGCGGATCGGAAGCTTATGGAAATACTACGATGTGCTTCCCTGGGCTTTTGGGTCCGTGCCTCCACACCGCAAAAGATAGGACATGTACCCTTATGTTCGTGGGCATTAGCCCTAAGGTGCATATGCAGCTGGGGTGCCCAAACAACCCAGGGTCATTTACAAAGACCAGCTTTTATGTCAATTGACCGAGGCCAATGTCCCATCCCCAACACAGGCCCTGCCACTCCCAAGTGGCGAAGATGGCATACAAATGCCATATATTGTTGCACAGGCGTTTAAAAAGTCACCAAAAGTGGTCTTGAAACTTTTTTTTATGCAAAAGCGGACATAAACATTTTCGTAAATGGCCCCCATTGTTCTGAGCAGCAGATCACTGTACACACAGCATGATCTGCTTCCCAGAAACGATGACTGAGGTGTCCGCACCATCGGGTGATCTGCAGCACCTTTGCACGGGCGTTCATATGAATGTTTGTTCCTGATAATCGGCCCAAGTGTCGGGCCATGTAAACCTGCCTTTACAATCACTTTGCAAAGGGCGTCAAAGGGGAAACTAAGAGAAACACAATCACCATTGAAAGTGGCATCTACAGGGATCAATGGAAGGGGTAACAAAGGGAGACCCCACCCATTGTTCACACTCCTAAACGACATGGTCCCTATTGTCTGCAGCATATTAACAGGTTAACTATTAACAGCCTACAGGTATCAGCCTACAGCAGGGCATTGTGGGAGTTGTAGTTTTACAACAGCTGGAGAGCCGCAGTTTGAGGATGCCCGAGATAAGTCGTTATCAGACTTGCTTGTGTGGAGGGGTTGAGAGAGACGTTCACTCATTGCAAATGTGTATATAACCACCTTTGGGAGTATGTGGTTATTTTGTAGCTCCTTGCATTTGGTAAAGTAGCTTTATTTTTTTTATTTTTTTGTTTGGTTGTTTTTTTAAGGAGGACCCAATGCATGATGTTCTGTCTTGTCTCTAGTAAGCCCTTAATTGTGGTAGGAGTCCCTTGCCAATCACACATTGATGGCCTATTATAATGATAGATCATCAGTGTATATTCCTGCAGCCCCCGCATGTACTACAACCTGACGATATGGCCCTTTAAGACCACTGAAGGTTGTTTACCCCTCCCCCCCCCGTCCTCAATGGGGGAGGCCACCTTTCCAGTGTAACAAAGTTGCAAACAAAGGGATTGTGTCTCTTTATTTGTCATTGCCCCTAAATGTTCTAGGACTGATTTCAATGTAGATGCTAATGTCTGTAAAGAATATAGCGGTGCTTAATAAGGGCATTAAAAACGAAATAAATGTAGGCAACCAGGAGGATGTGCTTAATTTCTGATAATAAATAACTACAAATGAAGTGCCTCCTCCGGCAGCGCAGGATGATATTATGACCAGCATACAAATGCTGGTCTTGATTAATGACCCCCAATGTGCTTTATGGCATTCTATAATCAGGGCAACCTAGGCCTGATACCAGCTCAGGTAATTGCCTCGTTTGGGATATCTTATAAACTCACTGGGGGTCATTTATCAAAGACCATTACACCATTTATCAAACTGCTGTAAAGTACAACTGGCTAAGGCTACTTTCACACTAGCGTTTTAGTTTTCCGATATTGATATAACTCATAGGGGCTCAATACCGGAAAAAAATGCTTCAGTTTTGTCTCCATTCATTGTCAATGGGGACAAAACTGAACCGAACAGAACGGAGTGCTCCAAAATGCATTCTGTTCCGTTTAGTTGCGTTCCCATACCGGAGAGAAAACCGCAACATGTTGTAGTTTGCTTTCCGTCCTGGGATGCGGAGAAAGACTGATCTAGCATGACCCCCAATGCAAGTCAATGGGGTCGGATCCGTTTTCTCTGCCACAATCTGACACAATAGAAAACGGATCCGTCCCCCTTTGACTTTCAATGGAGTTTATAACGGATCCGTCTTGGGTATGTTAAAGATTATACAACCGGATCCATTCATAACGGATGCAAACGGTTGTGTTATCAGTAACGGAAGCGTTTTTGCTGAACCCTGCCGGATCCAGTAAAAACACTGGTGTGAAAGTAGCCTTAGTTGCCCATAGCAACCAATCAGATTCTACCTTTCATTTTTCACAGCTCCTTTGGAAGGTGCAATCTGATTGGTTGCTAGGGGCAACTAAGCCAGTTCTACTTTACACCAGTTTGATAAATGACCCCACAGCTTTTTACAGCGGTCTTTTATAGCCCCTAATGATGCGCGTCCTCCAGCAATCCGTGGGCCTAGACTGAAATCTAATTCAGTCCCTGACTGGAGAAGATCACAAGCCTCATTTATGCCGTGAAACAGGCGTATATGTTAGTGGATCTGCCCCCTTCCCAGTGGCGAGGAAGGTTTTTGTTCGCCTTTTTTATGTCTAAAACTGGCCATGATACGTGACCCCCACTGCCTTCACAGTCTGTTAGCCGCAGAGTCCTCTCAAGTGCCATGACATTTGTGATGTAAGGCCACTTATCCCAACCTGCTCGAGCTTAGTACATTGCATTCATCTTCCTTGTGCGTCTCCACTGGAGATAGCAACATAATTGTTCTTGATGAATTAACACTAGATACATCTTAGTCTGAAAAACTGATGTCACACATAACTTCTCTCTGCTTGAAGAGTTTTGCTCCTGAAGTGCTCAGGCGGGTGGAACATAAGGGGGGCCAGGACACAGTGAGCCCTCAGTGCTATTACAAGAAGAAGTCCCCTAATTAACTTGCCTTGTTTTGCAATAAGCAGTGGGCCCGCTGGGATCTGGCATGGGACCTATTTCTTTGGCCATAACTGGAAACATTCCCAGCGAGGGATTTTAGCAGATGGAACTAATTCCCCTGAGAAACTCCAAAAATGTATCATTTTATTAGTCTGTTGTTACTAGCTATTTTTAAATGACATATTGTCCTGGGTAAGGCCTCATGCCAACCACCGAATCGGTTTTGCGGTCCGCAAATTGCGGATCGGCAATATGGATGCAGTCCGTGTGCCATCCACATTTTTTTGAGGACCCGTTGACGTTTTCAATCCACATTTTGTGGACATATTTTATCTTTTTGCAAAATGAACATACACATATGGAAAGCACACGGATGACCACGTGTCCATTCTGCAAACAAAATATGACCATGACCAATACTTGGCAGCAAAATGCGGACCACGGACCCATTGAAGTCAACTGGTCTGCAAAAAAATACAGATGCAAACTACATGCAGTCATGCACATGAGGTCTAAGGCCTCTTTCACAGGGGCGTTGCGGGAAAAGGTGTGGGTGCGTTGCGGGAACATGCACGATTTTTCCGCGCGAGTGCAAAACATTGTAATGCGTTTTGCACTCGCGTGAGAAAAATTGAGCATGTTTGGTACCCAAACCCGAACTTCTTCACAGAAGTTCGGGCTTGGGATCGGTGTTCTGTAGATTGTATTATTTTCCCTTATAACATGGTTATAAGGGAAAATAATAGCATTCTGAATACAGAATGCATAGTAAAATAGGGCTGGAGGGGTTAAAAAATAAAAATAAAAATTTTAACTCACCTTAATCCACTTGCTCGCGCAGCCCGGCATCTCTTCTGTCTTCTTTTTTGCTGTGTGCAGGTAAAGGACCTGTGGTGACGTCACTCCGGTCATCACATGATCCATCACCATGGTAAAAGATCATGTGACGGACCATGTGATGACCGGAGTGACGTCACCACAGGTCCTTTTCCTGCACACAGCAAAAAAGAAGACCGAAGAGAAGCCGGGCTGCGCGAGCAAGTGGATTAAGGTGAGTTAAATATTTTTTTTTTTTTTTTTTTTTTTAACCCCTCCAGCCCTATTTTACTATGCATTCTGTATTCAGAATGCTATTATTTTCCCTTATAACCATGTTTTAAGAGAAAATAATAATGATCGGGTCCCCATCCCGATCATCTCCTAGCAACCGTGCGTGAAAATCGCACCGCATCCGCACTTGCTTGCGGATGCTTGCGATTTTCACGCAACCCCATTAATTTCTATGGGGCCTGCGTTACGTAAAAAAACGCACAAAGAGGAGCATGCTGCGATTTTCACGCAACGCACAAGTGATGCGTGAAAATCACCGCTCGTTTGCACAGCCCCATAGAAATGAATGGGTCAGGATTCAGTGCGGGTGCAATACTCGCCCCGTGTGAAAGGGGCCTTAGGGTTTGCAATGCTATCACTTTTTTAGGACTGTTCCACTAAAATAAACTGCAATTCAGGGTCCGCGCTTGAACTTCATCAGTAAGGAACAGTTCACACACAGCAAAACTTCCACGAGACGATTTTATCTCGATTAAAAACAATTCCAGCTCCTCAGTCTCAATATCCACCAGCAATCACAGCTCTTTTAAAAAAGGAGAAGAGACCTACTCCTGTTGTTTGGGACTACTGCTGATTGTGCCGCTTGGAAGACCACACAAGATATCTTTTGTTTTCTTTCTTACTTTTAGGACTGTTCCACTGTCACCAGGGCCATAGCTATAGGGGTTGTAAGAAGGTACCTGGAATCATTGTGGATGGAAGGTATGTGTCTCCGAGGTTCCTGGCCTCGGTGAAGTAAGAGCCGGTATTTTATGTGTCAGCAGCAGCTATTGCTACATGACACCTTGAGATTTAGCATGGCTGTCATAGCTGATCCGGGACGGCTCTTACTGAGAGTAGTCAAAGTGCTGGGTGGGTGACTACTCCCCATGTTGCAGGCCGGGTTTTGCCAGGCAAAAAAAAACAGCCAGCACTGCCAGGTGTGTGGATTTACCTCCCTCTGACAGTGGAGCTCAGGAGTCTGTGTGCTGTGGACTGCCGAGAATTATAACACTTTACCTCACCTTTAAATGCTTGCAGCTAATTTAATAAAAACCAAGACACCTTCTTTGTTGGGTGAGAGTCGGTCACAGCTTTATTAATGATTTACTCCAACCACCAACTTTGCAATATCAAAAATTATGGAACAAACTCAGAGTATCAAGAAGCAGTATGCCCCACGGAATCTCCCCGTGGGCAAGTCCGCCATTTTATCCATCTTGATTTAACTCACTAACCTCTGCTGTGACATATTGAATACAGATTGATCTAAAATAACACCATCAGAGAAAATAAACTGAAACACTGGTCAAACCAAGGGCAGGTGGGTGGGAACTGCGTGAGGTGCCGGAGACAAAAGAGGCTAAGCACACGCCTCCTGCGTCCTTTTAATGCCACAGCCCTAACCACTACCCCTTGGCCAATCAGACCCGAGGGGGGGGGGGGGAGGCACAATGATAACCGGTTGCAGCCCTATAACCATGAAGCTAGATAAAACACCCCCGCGGGCTGAACCATTAACACCTAGCTGCCATCCCAGTTTTATTAACCCTTCTCCTGCCCTGACCCTCTGTGCAGTCAAGGACGCCTTCATTTATTCCTCGGCGTCCACTAGACTGCCGAGAATTATAACACTTTACCCCACCTTTAAACGCTTGTAGCTAATTGAATAAAATACAAGACACCTTCTTTGTTGGAGGAGAGTCGGTCACAGCTTTATTAATGATTTACTCCAACCACCAACTTTGCAATATAAAAAATGATGGAACAAACTCGGAGTATCAAGAAGCAGTATGCCCCACGGAATCCCCCCGTGGACAAGTCCGCCTTCTTCTCCATCTTGATTTAACTCACCGACCTCCACTGAGGAGCCCGTGTACCCCTACACGGTGCTCCGACCCCCACCTAATGAAAACAAAGCCTGCTCCACACTATCCTGCAATCCTGACAAGAAGATGTCTAACCCAATGTCGTTAAGGTGAACCCCATCAGGCCGCATAAGCCACATGTTATCGCCTTCCAGTTGGCGGTGATGCACTACCACCCCTGCCCTTGAACGGACAAATCGGGCAATCCGGGCATTGACCATTCTCCTGGCCCTCTCTATCGCCTGAGAATCCCTAGCACCTTACCACATGACCCTGGGAATGATCTCTGACCAGACTATCACAACCTCATGAGAGAAGGAAGGAAGCCACTAATCAGGGTAATCAGCTCTGCGCTTTTTAACAGGCAGAGGTCATTACCCCCTGCATGAATGACTAAAATCACCGGCGAGCGAACTGATCTGCTGAGGTCAACTGCTTCTGGAAGGACCTGGGACCAGCGCAGGCCCTGGACGCCTCGCCACATAACCTGAATATTCCGAAAGCCGAGATTGTGGCCACCCCGACGGTATTCTGCTCGCTGGCTGGCCCAGAAAATGTAGGAATGTCCGATGAAGCAGATGGTAGGCTGCATCACATCTGGAAATAGAAATTTAATCAATAAGTGGGGAAGGACATAGGAAGCAAAACACGCATACCTCCATCTGACAATCCGTTGCACATCTGATTCCGGCAAGCCCGCCCTGGCCGCCTCTGTAGCAGCACCAATGCGTAAAGAGTGGGTAACAAAATCCGCGGCTGGGAGGTCTAATGCAAAAAGGCAATGGTGAAAAATTTATTTAAACTGAGAACACCTGAGAGGGCTACCGTCAGCATGTAGGAGAAGAGGAGAGCCCTGAGAGCGTGTACTCAATACAGAGCCATCTACCTTATGTAAGGGAAGCCGCGCGCAAAGACATCTGTTTTGAAGCTGCGAATGAAAACCCGGAGGTAGGAGTCACTGAGGAGAATGTCACTAACACATAAACCGCCCAACCGGGAACGCGATTGGGACACCAGCAAAAATGCCAAACAAAAGGCTGCCTTAAACAGCATGACTTTGTAGGGTGAGGAGCAAACAACGGGCAGGACATTGCATAGGCACGTTAATAGAGAATATGATACGGGGCATCTGCGCTCGCAGCGGACGTGTTCTTTATGCAAGCCCTTAATGGCTTGGCGAATTAAGAAATGTTTGGTAACATCTGGCCAACCGCGCAACTTAAAGTAAAAACCATCTCCGGACAGGCGATGCTGTGCAACCACAGCAGAAACCCCTTGCTCTCTTAGACTTAATAAATATGAAATTGTCACTTCCAAGCAAGCAGCCGAAAAGTCAGCAACCGCTACATCCCCTACCTTCGCGCACCATTCAGCCCATGCCTTACCATGTCACCGACGTCCTCACCAGAGACATCATGCGTTGGTCGGCAAATACCATAGCAGCTGCGGGCAGGGTAGGCCTTCCTTGGTAGCCCCCGGTAAGCTGTTCCGGAATTCCTGCCAATGAAAACGAGAAAAAGCATCAGCATGGCGAGCATGGAACCAAATGTTATCTGCCGTCGATATTTCCGGGCCCTGGTAACAAGTGTGGCCGTTATAACGATGCAAGAAATCACTCCACACTTGTAAGGCTACTTTCACACCTGCGTTTAGGTCGGATCCGTCTGGTATGTGCCCAGACGGATCCGCACCTATAATGCAAACGTTTAGATCCGTTCAGAACGGATCCGTTTGCATTACCATGAACAAAAAAAAAATTAAATTTTTTTTTTGTTCATGATAATGCAAACAGATCCGTTTTGACTTTACATTGAAAGTCAATGGGAGACGGATCCGTTTGAAAATTGAGCCATACTGTGTCAACTTCAAACGGATCCGTCCCCATTGACTTACATTGTAAGTCTGGACGGATCCGTTTGCCTCCGCACGGCCAGGCGGACACCTGAACGGTGCAAGCTGCGTTCAGGTGTCCGCCTGCTGAGCGGAGCGGAGGACAAACGCTGCCAGACTGATGCATTCTGAGCGGATCCGCATCCATTCAGAATGCATTAGGGCTTGTGAGCCCCTTCAAACAGAACTCATAAGCGGAGCCCAGAACGCTAGTGTGAAAGTAGCCTAAGTCTAGCTTAAGCTGTTTGGTCAAATGGATGTGATGTTCCGGTTTTAAAAGACAACCCCCGCAGCAGGTTAACAAAGACATGCAATGAGAAAAAAACGCGTCCCATGGGCATGATTCTGCAAGAAAATACCAGGAGGCCAAGTAGGCCCTGCATTTGCCATAATGTGACCGATTTGATGGAACGGAAACCGTCAATCAAACCTAACAATTTTTCTAACTTAGTCTGGGGAAGACGGAAAACCATCAGGACGGTATCAATTTCGATACCTAAAAATGTGATAGTCGTCGAGGGGCCCAAAGTTTTGTCTTCAGACAGGGGAACACCGAAGCGGGACATGAAAAAGGAATTGACATTGATGAGAATCACTCGGGGACACGAAGAGGAAATCCTCCAGATAATGGATGATGGAATGGATACCTGTCTCGTAACGAATAACCCATTCTAGAAAAGTGCTAAAAAGTTCGAAAAAATTGCAGGAGATGGAACAGCCCATCGGCAGGCACGTAATAATACAAGTCGTCCACCATACAACCCAGTAAGTGGTAACAATCTGGGTGCACCGGAAGCAAGCAAAAAGCCGCTTTGATGTCCAACTTAGCTAACAAAGCACCTGGGCCTGCTGTCCTGACCAGAACCACAGCCCTATTGAAAGGCACATAGGACACAGAGGCGTCTTCCTTGGAAATAAGATCATTAACAGATGTGCCTTTTGGAAAGGACAAGTGATGGATCAGACGATACTTGCCCAGTTCACTTTTGGGAACGAGGCCTAACGAGGAAATACGAATGTTATCAAAGGGGGGGAGGAAAATGGTCCCACTATCCTACCTAATGCAACCTCTTTAGAATTTTTTTCCCGCAACAGGCTTGGATTGTCCTTAGCAAACTTCAAATTGCTGAAAAAACGTAGGTGAAGAAGAAAAATAGAAGGGGATAAAAAACCCAAAAGAAAACCCAAAACGAATTTTGGCAGCAGCTTCTTTATTGGGGTACAGGTCTAGCCACTGGGACATCGCGGACACGTTCACTGGGGTCTTTCTCAGCAGCGGAGTTTGGATATTTTTGCAAGGGGGGTTACGTGGGCAACGGGCAGCAGCATGAGATCCTCTGCAAAAGGAACACTCATGCTTGTACTTACACAAGGTGAAAAATTTGCAATGTCCCTCGTTGAAAGGCCAGCATGCTAGGGGTCTGCGCATGGCCACTGGCCCCTGCATGTTTGCTGATGAGCCAGCGGCCGCGGAAGGAAAGGGATATGCTTTCTGTGCCATCATGAGGCGGAGCCATAGGTCAGTAGCTTTAACCCCCCAACCTATTTCTGCATGTAGAGCTAAACGTCAACAGAACTCTTCTTTATAACGCCACCATGCCGCACCTCCATGAGACTTATAAGCGCAATAGATGGAATCCATATATATGAAAAGCTCCACCGACCATTAAGGGTGGCGAAGAGCCATTGTGTAACCTAACACGGAAAAGGCTTGTAACCAATTCCCTATCGTATGGGCGACCTTAGGTCTTCGGTCCACGAATCTATCGGAATTAGGTCTCTGCTCTTTATCTACTGTGTGCTGGTCAACTGAAACTAAAGACCAGATAGCTACATACTGGTTTGCCCATATTTAATTTTTTGTCTCCTCATCTGGATGAGCACCTAAGGGGCTAAGGCCTCAAAACAGGGATTCCTTATGATCACTAGCTCGGAACTTGATGTGTTGTGCATCAAGGGGAGGACTAGGGTCTAACTGCGCTAATAACGCTGTCTGGGTTCCCGCCTCCTATGTGTTCTTGACCTGCCGGAACTGGATCCGCAGAATCTCAACTCCGACGACGAAGGCGACTGCCACCTAGAAGATCTTGAACGGGTAGATCTACGGCTCCATCTGGAAAATCTGGTACCGAGGCGGGAACAGCGGCGGCAATGCGATTCCAACCTGTGCCTTTTTCGGGAACATCATCAGGTGACTTGGATCTGGTATTGGAGAGGTGGGTAGGAGCCTGAACCAAAGGGCCGCTGAGAGACTGCCCTGCTATAGTGGCAGGGGGATGTCTAATGTAGGCTGCAAATCCATGGGGGGGGATGGGCGGGCAAGGGGGTAGGTACAGGCAGGGGTGTATCATTGGGGGAGACAGCAGATAGACTTTGTACTGGGGAGAGGACCGGAAGTGGAGTCAACAGAGGAGTGCTCACTAACTCTATTGCCCATGGCAGAGGCAGGGAGCAAGAAGTGGGAGACTCTGACGGCGGAGCGCAGCTTCTGAGCGGCAGCGCCAGATGCAGAGAAGAGGGGCGTGGCTTCAGAGCGCGCGGCCGGAAGCGCTGAGGTTTGCCTGGCTGTCGCGCTGGTTAATGCGCTCCCCGTCTGCTCTTTCTGCCTGAGGAACGAAGAGGTAAGGGAGGAGGGGACGGGCTAAGGCGAGCGGGTGGGCGCATATTACGTGCAGTCCGCCGGCCACCCACTCGCACATCAGACTGAACAGAGGGCGCAGCGGGAGGGAAGGAGTGAGGGGGGAACAGGGGCTTGTAATCTCGCCATCAGGCAAGATAGAAAAGCCAGCCCTTCACTTTGAATATGGGCTGCAAGAGCAGCCATGAGCTCTTGTTCTGTGGCCATACCTGTGTGAGGTGCCGGAGACAAAAGAGGCTGGGCACACGCCTCCTGCGTCCTTTTAATGCCACAGCCCTAACCACTACCCTTTGGCCAATCAGACCAGAGGGGGAGGTACAATGATAGCCGGCTGCAGCCCCATAACCATAAAGCTAGATAAAACACCCCCGTGGGCTGAACCATTAACACCTAACTGCCAACCCAGTTTTTTTAACCCTTCTCCTGCCCTGCCCCTCTCTGCAGTCATGGACACCTTCATTTATTCCTCGGCGTTCACTAAACTGAGGGCTGTGCTGGGATTTGAGGTTTGAGCCTGGAGGACTCAGGCGTTCGCCTTTAGAGGGGCCTATGGACGTGATAAGGCTGAACTGCTAACAGGGTGTGAATTAACACCCAGGAGAAAAGGTGACTTTCATTGTTTATGGACTTTTCTTATGTGTGAACAAACACCAAGCCACTTGCGTTTTGTGATGCACCAATGTGTGAATAAATACCACTGTTTGATTCAAGAACTGTGTACTTTGCCTCTATACTGCATCCGCTAGTCCTAACTACCAGCGTGAATCTCCCCAGGGTGCAGAGGTAGCAGTCGCTACCGGGCCCAGGAGCCTGAGGGGGCCCACAGACCCTTGTGCCGCATAAGAAGACATACAAAGCACTGAGGGAAGGGGGGCCCAAGATAAACTTTTGCACCAGGGCCCATGAGCTGTTAGCTACGCCCCTGTCTGTCACCATGCTTGCAGTATTTGTACTGCACTACTACGACTTATGTACAGAACTTTACAGATAGCCTCCATTTTGGAGCTACTGGCCAGTCAGGGACTCGAGATAATCAAGAGGGTGTAATATTGCTGATCTGGGGCTCACCAGAACCCAACTACAGCCTCAGTTCTTGGATGAGACTAATTCATGCTGACCCCCTCCCCCCTGTACATTGACTTGGTTCCTGGAGGCAGAATGGAAGCCACCAGTTGCCAATTGGCAATTATGGGTGCACATGGGATTATTGGGACTCCTCTTCAGCATTCCTCTCTGTCTTTCTGGCCATTATTTTTTTTAGCTTAGTATTAATTGTCTATTAAGAAACAATTACCTTTCACCTATGGTCCTGAATGGGCTAACTTTTCAATGTAGCATATAATTCCACAACATATGTATCGCTGATAACTGATCAATAATAATAATGATAGAGGAATTATGTATTCTTGATGGGATTATACACAATACGAACATCTGTCCAGACCTTTCACCCATGTGCTGATGTCCCGGACACAGCCCACTTAATACAGCAATGCTGCAAACATTGTGAAACGTGTCTGGGAATATCTGTATATATGTCACAGGTCTTCTTATGGCGATGCCTTATTAACCCCTTCCCTCTGTATGTATTTTAGGGCCCGTCTTACTGTTTTAGGCTTAGAAAATAATCTAAATCTACTCCAGCAAGGGAGCTGACGTAGATTTAGGTCGGCGGCGGATGCGCCCAAGTTATGTAGAGGCTGGTGCCTCTACATAACATAAGTGCATGAAGAGCCAACGCAGGGTTATTAAGATTGTCTAAAATGCCGGTCTTAATATATGCCAGTGTTGAGCGAGCACCAAAGTTGACAATTCCATTGACAATGGAAGTCAATGGGAGAACCCCAGGCACCCCCTGCTCTGAAGAGGGGAGGGTGTCGGGATTCTAGTTCGGCTTAGGAGTCCTTGCTCTGACTCCATATATAGCTATGTCCATATATGCAGTCCGTGCTTGGGGACACCCCAGTGTATTTAAATCTAATTTAGGCTGTATTTCAGAAAACTTTCTTCTGGGATTCAAACTCATGACCTTCTGTATTAGCTATAATAGCTGCATAGCCAGTTACTTAAAAAAAAACATATATGAGACTTCTACTGTACTATACTTCTACTGAGACCTATACAGTAGAAGTCTCATTTATTTTATTTTTTTAAGTGATTGGCTATGCAGCTATATAGTGTAGTGGTTAAAGTTCCAGGCTGTAATGCAGAAGCTGTGAGTTCAAATCCTGTCACAAACTTTTTCAGAAATAGAGGCTAAACTTAATTCATATATATATATATATATATATATATATATATTTATATGTTGGAAGGCTGGTACTGGAGGGGCTTGGTGGTCATCCTGTCCGGCTTCCACGCATCTCACTCGTCCAGGCTCTGTCTCTCTCTCTTCTGCTTCTCCCTGGTACGCCCAGGCTCGTTCTACCTCTGTCCGTCTGGATCGCCCAGGCTCGTTCTTCCTCTGTCCGCCTGGAACGCCCAGGCTTGTCCTACCTCTGTCCGCCTGGAACGCCCAGGCTCGTCCTACCTCCTGTTTGCCTGGATCACCCAGGCTCGTTCTACCTCTGTTTGCCTGGAACGCCCAGGTTCGTCCTACCTTTGTGGCCTGGTACGCCCATCTCGGTTTCCGCACTTCCGGGTTCAGTCTGGGTCAGGTCCGTATTTGCCCCACTTGGCTAGGCACTCCCCGTTTGCTTTCACACAGGCCGCGTTCATTCATCACCTTCCTTCAGCTCACGTTTTCTGCCCTCACCTTGGGTCGTCTAGGCTCCACGGGTCATCGTTTAACGATCACTCTTCAGGCTCTCCCAGTCTCTCTCGGCGACGGTCTCCCAGGGTTCAGGGGTCGCTTCACAACCTCCTGTGGTTCTGTCCTGGTTCGGTCACTCTTGTCGCATGTTTGGAAGTTCTGTTCCATCTCTTGGCCAGTTCTCCTATCCTCTGCCTCACGCACGTCCTAGCTCTCCACGCTCACCCATTTCCCGGCACGCTCGGGCTTCGCTCTGTCTACTTCGTAGCGATCGGGCCTTGGTCAGGGGTATGGTCAGTCTGCATGTCCTCCTTTTTTCTTCCAGGTTCTAGCCGGCAGCTTTCATCTGACACTTTGCCTAGGTAGGGTTCATTAAACATCTTTTACAGGCCTTCTCTAGCAACTTCAGGTACGTTTCCCGGTTTTTCCCCAGGCCTCACTCCTCCCGGCTCTGGTCGTTCTACCTCCCGTTCATACATTGTTATCAAGAGGTGTCTCTTTCTCTGCAGGTCAAGCATGTCGCGGTCTTCGGACGTGGATGACACGTCAGTCCCAGGAACTTCAGTTTCAGGCCAGTCCGGCCCCATGTCCTTGAGAAGTTGGACGATCCCGAAGCTAGTTGCAGAACTCAACAGAAGAGGGATTCCACACCCGGCCTCTGCTCGTAAGGCGTTATTGTATAAACTGATGATGACCAGCCCGAGCCCATTGGGTGTCCAGTCGGGGTTTACGTCCATCCAGCAGTCACTGTCCCAGTTACAGTCCACCATTGACTCCCTGGTCTGCTCGGTAGCGGACATGCAGTCCAGGGTGACGGTGCTGGAATCTCGGGCCCCCGCGCCCCCTTCCCCAGCGTTAGACCCTCCGGCGGTTCCCGCTGCTTCTCAGATCTTTTTATCAGGTACTTCCAGACTCAGCCCCCAGATGGCACCTTCCCATTTTATTCCCGACAGTATCAAAAAAGACATTTTGGCTGGGAAGGATGTGAACTTGGCATCCATCCTCATTCCTCATCGCCTCTCAAGACGTGCCCGAGAACAGGATCATTAACTGTTATGATGTCTCACTCGTGCTCAAGGCCAAGGAGGCGCGGCTTAATAGGAAGCTCTCCATCCCCGAATTTGTGCTGGCTTTTATCCTTTTCAGGGACATCCTTTGTTCGGCTCAGCCTGAAAGGAGGGAGGAGTTAGATACTTACCTCTACCTCATCACCAACCCGGCTCGTCGTTTTATGACTATCACAGCTCCTTCTCGGCAAAGGCTGTGGCTGCTCTGGTTCAGTTCCAGTTCGTCACCAACTGGGCCAACATCGACATGGAGCTATTCTGCCGCCACTTTGCGGGTCTCAGGGCTCCTTCATGTACAGTGTGCCAGTCCATATTCCACTCCCAACACTGTCAACCCCATCCAGGATAGGTCCCTGCCCGGCCCCCTCGGGTTTCAAACTAGGCGCCCCCGGGGTTGAGAAGCTTGGTCGCCCTATAGTGTACCTGGGTAGAAGTCGGTCTGTAATAACTTCAATGCGGGCGGATGTGCCTTCAGCGGCTGCAGGGCTCTCCACATCTGCTCCTTGTGCTTCAGGGCTCACCCTCGTTCCGCCTGTCCCAAGAGGTCTGCCAAGCAGTCCTGACTAGCCGACATTAATATCGATTTACTTGGTGTCCTTCTGCAGGTTCATCATGACAGGGGGTTCGTTCAATTCTTGTTGTCTGGTTTTGCGGAAGGTTTCCACACAGGTCTCATTGCCCTTCCTCAGACCTCTTGGGAGGGCGGTAACTTGCGGTCTGCCACTGGGGACCCGGCGGCGGTTGAGGAATTGCTCCTGTCGTCGGTCGATAAGGGGTTCCTCATTGGCCCGCTTGATGTCATCCCCTTTTCTTCCTGGCGTATAAACCCGATTGGTCTGGTCTCCAAAAATCATCTAATAAAAAGCGTTTAATTTACGATCTTTCCGCTTCTCATGCTTCTGCCACACCTAGTCTCAATTCGCTTATCCCTTCAGAGGAGTTCTCGATGCAATATTCCTCTATTGATGAGGCAATTAAGTCCATCGTGCTATCCGGCAGGGGTTCTTGGTTGGCAAAGGCGGATATTGCTGATGCCTTCAAGCTCCTTCCTGTCCAACCGCAATTATGGGGATACTACGGACTCAAGTGGGCTGGTCGCTACTACTTTACGAATAGGCTCACGTTTGGTTCCAAGAGTAGTCCATGGTTGTTCGACCAATTTGCCAAGGCCTTGCATTGGATCCTCCTTCACCATGGCGGTTTGCCTACTGTCATCCACTACCTCGATGATTTTCTGATCATCGAAGGTCCGCGTGGCGGGTCGGGCAATCTGGCTACTCTGCTCCAATTTTTTTCAAGTCTGCAGGTTCCGGTAGCCCACGCTAAGACTGAGAGTCCCGCCACTAGGGTTACGTTCCTAGGCATCATCTTGGATTCCATCCAGATGGAAGCCAGCCTTCCGGAAGAGAAGCTAGCTAGCTGCCGGGCAGTGATTTCTCACACAGCGTCCTCGGGCTTCCTTTCCAGGGTTGAGCTTCAATCCTTGTTGGGGCTGCTCCAGTTGCTGCCTTCGGCTCCTGACCAGGACAGCATTGTCCATCTGAACAGCCATGCTATGGCAGACTTGGCCATGTGGTCGCTGTTCCTGTCCTGGTGGAACAGCATTTCCCTCTTTGTGCCTTCTTGGGGGCCTTCATCCCCCACAGTTTTTTCTGATGCGGCTGCATCCCGCGGGTTCGCAGCTATTTTTGGGTCCCATTGGATGGCTGGTCAGTTGCCCAGAGCGGTCCGGTCGGATCCCGAAGGTCTGAGCTCCTCTTCCCTGCTGGAGCTTTACCCTATTGTGGCGGCCACCCAAGTTTGGGGACATCAGTGGGCCAATGCGCCTGTGATGTTTGTCACCGACAACCAAGCTCTGGTCGACATTATCTTGAAAGGCAGGGCGAAATCTCTTAAGATCCCTCCTCCGCAAGTTAGTATGGCTCTCCCTGTCCCATAATTTTCATATCTTTTGTAGCCACATTCCAGGGGCTGAGAACGTAGCCGCGGATGCTCTGTCCCGCTTTAATTACTTTTTTTTCCAGGTGATGCCAGAAGCAGACCCCACGGGGTCCCCACCCCCAGCCTTCAATTCCCTGGTGATGGATTAGAATCCCTCCTCTCACACGCCAGGAACCTAGTTCAACATTCTCTCTTCTCCAACACCGCCAGGAATTACCAAGCCGGCCTCAAAATTTATAAGGAATTCTCCAGGTCTCACCCGCAAGGTACACTGGATGACATCTCCTACATATTGGCATTCATCACCCATTGTCATCTCCACCTCAAGCTTTCTTATAATACCATTAAACTGTATTTAGCTGGGATCCAGCACTGCTCTATGCTCCACAGACCAGGCAGAGGTAAAAAAATTTCAATACAGGCCATCAAAGCTGCGTTTCGGGGAATCCAGAAAAGCGGGAATGCCTCCCCTGCCCGTAGACAGCCTGTCTCCGGTGAAATGTTTAGGAGACTTTATTCTGCTTTGGATGGTCATCCTTTTGGGCCCTCTCACAGCTTAGTCATCAAGGCAGCAATGTACCTCGGATTCTACGGTTTCCTCAGGCCAGGCGAATTCACCCGCTCCACTCCAGGCATCAGGGGCTGCAGAGACAGCAACTGACCTGGGCCCAGGACCATTTTGTCCTCAGTCTACCTTCCACCAAAACTAGCCAGCACGGGCCTCCCTCCGAGGTCAAGTTTTTCGCGGTCAATGATTGGTGTCCAGTCAAGGTCCTTCAACAATTGTTGGCTCTGCTGCAAGACGCTCCCCCTGATTTCCCGCTGTTGCCTTTCCACAAAGGTTTTCTGTTATCTGTCCAATTCATATCCCATATCAGGACCTTGGCGTCAGGTCTCGGGTATAACCCACTCACCATCAACGGTCACTCATTCCGTATCGGGGCAGCTTCGGCTGCTTCCAAAAACAGGGTCCCGGCCCACGTGATCAAAAAAATGGGGCGGTGGCGGTCCTCTTGTTTTGCTAGGTACATTCCTAACCCGAATGCCGAGATATCCCAGGCTTTTTGTAATCTCGTGCTCTGAGGGCGTATTAAATGGTTTACCGCTATTCCAGTCTCCTCGCTTCTTTTTGCCCACTTCTAGGCCTACCCACGCTCCTGGCTCCCGGCACAACTCAGCCAGCATAGGGCAGGGGTTTAGGCGCTCCTCCTCGTCAGTTGCCTTTAGCCTCTACCACAATTTGGAAGGCTGAAATGTCAGCCTGAATTTGTGGGAGGGGCGTCTGACCCCTCATAAGCGCCGGTTCCTGTCACCTCTGGGTGCTTTCGGTTCACACCCCCCCCCCCCCTTTCTTTTTTCTTTTTTCCTCAGTCCCCTTTAGGGTATGCCCACTTCTAGGCTAACCCACGCTCCTGGCTCCCGGCACAACTCAGCCAGCATAGGGCAGGGGTTTAGGCGCTCCTCCTCGTCAGTTGCCTTTAGCCTCTACCACAAATATATATATATATATATATATATATATATATATATATACACTCACCTAAAGAATTATTAGGAACACCTGTTCTATTTCTCATTAATGCAATTATCTAGTCAACCAATCACATGGCAGTTGCTTCAATGCATTTAGGGGTGTGGTCCTGATCAAGACAATCTCCTGAACTCCAAACTGAATGTCAGAATAGGAAAGAAAGGTGATTTAAGCCATTTTGAGCGTGGCATGGTTGTTGGTGCCAGACGGGCCGGTCTGAGTATTTCACAATCTGCTCAGTTACTGGGATTTTCACGCACAACCATTTCTAGGGTTTACAAAGAATGGTGTGAAAAGGGAAAAACATCCAGTATGCGGCAGTCCTGTGGGCAAAAATGCCTTGTGGATGCTAGAGGTCAGAGGAGAATGGGCCGACTGATTCAAGCTGATAGAAGAGCAACGTTGACTGAAATAACCACTCGTTACAGCCGAGGTATGCAGCAAAGCATTTGTGAAGCCACAACACGCACAACCTTGAGGCGGATGGGCTACAACAGCAGAAGACCCCACCGGGTACCACTCATCTCCACTACAAATAGGAAAAAGAGGCTACAATTTGCACGAGCTCACCAAAATTGGACTGTTGAAGACTGGAAAAATGTTGCCTGGTCTGATGAGTCTCGATTTCTGTTGAGACATTCAAATGGTAGAGTCTGAATTTGGCGTAAAACAGAATGAGAACATGTATCAATCCTCTGATGGCTACTTCCAGCAGGATAATGCACCATGTCACAAAGCTCGAATCATTTCAAATTGGTTTCTTGAACATGACAATGAGTTCACTGTACTAAAATGGCCCCAACAGTCACCAGATCTCAACCCAATAGAGCATCTTTGGGATGGGGTGGAACGGGAGCTTCGTGCCCTGGATGGGCATCCCTCAAATCTCCATCAACTGCAAGATGCTATCCTATCAATATGGGCCAACATTTCTAAAGAATGCTATCAGTACCTTGTTGAATCAATGCCACGTAGAATTAGGGCAGTTCTGAAGGCAAAAGGGGGTCCAACACCGTATTAGTATGGTGTTCCTAATAATTCTTTAGGTGAGTGTGTGTATATATATATATATATATATATATATAAGTTTTTAGCCATAATATATTTACACATTATTATATATTTAGAATATATAATATATTAAAATCTATGTAAATATATTATGGCTAAAACATCAGTAGTAGTTTCACACATATTATGTATTCACAATTCATATATATCAGAAGTATGATTTTATATATATATATATATATATATATATATATATACACTGCTCAAAAAAATAAAGGGAACACAAAAATAACACATCCTAGATCTGAATTAATTAAATATTCTTCTGAAATACTTTGTTCTTTACATAGTTGAATGTGCTGACAACAAAATCACACAAAAATAAAAAAAATGGAAATCACATTTTTTAACCCATGGAGGTCTGGATTTGGAGTCACCCTCAAAATTAAAGTGGAAAAACACACTACAGGCTGATCCAACTTTGATGTAATGCCCTTAAAACAAGTCAAAATGAGGCTCAGTAGTGTGTGTGGCCTCCACGTGCCTGTATGACCTCCCTACAACGCCTGTGCATGCTCCTGATGAGGTGGCGGACGGTCTCCTGAGGGATCTCCTCCCAGACCTGGACTAAAGCATCTGCCAACTCCTGGACAGTCTGTGGTGCAACGTGACGGTGGATAGAGCGAGACGTGATGTCCCAGATGTGCTCAATTGGATTCAGGTCTGGGGAACGGGCGGGCCAGTCCATAGCATCAATGCCTTCGTCTTGCAGGAACTGCTGACACACTCCAGCCACATGAGGTCTAGCATTGTCTTGCATTAGGAGGAACCCAGGGCCAACCGCACCAGCATATGGTCTCACAAGGGGTCTGAGGATCTCATCTCGGTACCTAATGGCAGTCAGGCTACCTCTGGCGAGCACATGGAGGGCTGTGCGGCCCTCTAAAGAAATGCCATCCCACACCATTACTGACCTAATGCCAAACCGGTGCACAAAGGCGGAGGTAGCGGTCCTGCTGCTGGGTTGTTGCCCTCCTACGGCCTCCTCCACATCTTCTGATGTACTGGCCTGTCTCCTGGTAGCGCCTCCATGCTCTGGACACTACGCTGACAGACACAGCCAACCTTCTTGCCACAGCTCGCATTGATGTGCCATCCTGGATAAGCTGCACTACCTGAGCCACTTGTGTGGGTTGTAGACTCCATCTCATGCTACCACTAGAGTGAAAGCACCGGCAGCATTCAAAAGTGACCAAAACATCAGCCAGGAAGCATAGGAACTGAGAAGTGGTCAGGTCACCACCTGCAGAACCACTCCTTTATTGGGGGTGTCTTGCTAATTGCCTATAATTTCCACCTGTTGTCTATCCCATTTGCACAACAGCATGTGAAATTGATTGTCACTCAGTGTTGCTTCCTAAGTGGACAGTTTGATTTCACAGAAGTGTGATTGACTTGGAGTTACATTGTGTTGTTTAAGTGTTCCCTTTATTTTTTTGAGCAGTGTATATATTTATTTATTTTTTCGAAAAAAATATATAAAATATCTAAATCTAATTTAACCTCTATTTCTGAAAAAGATTGTGACGGGATTTGAACTCACAGCTTCTGTATCATAGCCCAGAACTTTAATCACTACACATTGAACTATGCGATGTGCCGAGCATAGCGATGCTAAAGATGAACTGGTGTTTGGCCAAGCATGCTCGCTCAACACTAATATATGCTTTAAAATGTGTCTACTCTTGTCTTAGATTACATCAGTTCTAAAATACTAAAAGATAAGTCTAATTTCATAAAAACTTTGATCAGTGAAGGTGGGGTCAGACTGGGAACTGAAAGTAGCCCGGGAAAAAAATAAAATAAAAGTGGCCCCCATTTGTAGGCGGGTCCAAATTGACAGAAGGCAGGGTAGTAATACCATATTGCTGCACAAAATACCACCCCAGCAGAGTCAATTATTTTGGTGTAACACAATAAACTGCCCATGCAGTGGCAAAAACTACAGTGCAGCACAAAATAATGCTCCAGCAGCAAAAAAATATCTCCAAAATACCCCTCTGTGGTGGCCAGCGCCAACTGCCACATTCTCTCCTCCTACTCCAGGCACCTCAGGATGTAAATACAGTTGAATTTAGGAATTAGGAGGGCACCTGTGGTCCCCAGCCAGGTATATAACTACTTGACGTTCCCTGCGTTAACTAACTCTGGGAGTGACAGATCATTATTTTTCAGGCCGGGGGCCGTGAGGAGGCCTCAGGCGGCCCCTGGGTATTGCCTCCCCCCACCCTCCCCGTTATATTTACCTATATAGTCTATGACCAATCTGCCCTTGAGTGAGGGTCTGGATGTTGGGAGCCCCACCAATTATTGGTATAAAGGGGCAGAAGCACACAGGTGGGGGCGTAACTCTTTTGCTCTCCTGAAAGAGGCAGGGTTAGCGGAGCGGCTACATGTATAATAATTATTACACATAGATTAATACATCAATTGTTCATGTAATACAAATGTAGCATGTCAATTCAGCTTTACTTATTTGTGATGCTCCTGCAGGGTGGTGGTGAAATATTACTGGCAATCCTCTGGAATGCACACAAATAATTAACACAATGCAGAAACAATGCTGACTCTTACCAAACGGAGCTGAAGTGGAGTCCTACACTTATATACAATGGCGAGGAATGTCAGGTATGTAGAGAAATGGGATTTGATGGAGGGTGGGTTCTTGGTTGTTTCAGTACACTGCCACTTGTTAACATGTCTCTGAGTTTGACTGTTTGTATTGTAACTTGACTTTCAGGTTTGCTTTCCATTGCCTATCCTTAATTCTTGCTTATCTTATTGCAAATTATAATACATGAAAAGGGTTGGAGCTGACACACCATTTAGTCACTTAGTGGATAAGACTAATGGGCATCTGATGGGCACCAACGAGCATGGGCCCCTACTGGTTTCCAGAATGAAGGGACCCCTGGCATTCTTTCAGGTCTGGTCATAGACTTCAATAACAACACTGAGATCAGTAGCACCAACAGAGTGTTACAGCAAGTGACCAGCACCATAACAGCTTGGAGAGGCCAAAATCTCAAACCTAATACGATATACATTTTTTCCTGAGACTGGGATATATATCTTGCATAAAATGTTATTATTTTTATGCAGCATCATTTGCACACTATAGACAGAAGTGAAAGGATCTTTGTTGGTGTCTTCTAAAGCTGGTCAGACACACACGGCTGGAGGCCTAAAAATTTTTTTCAGTCAACAGGTGACCATAGATATGCACATTTAACAAATTCAGACCCGTCTGGTGTCACTTATTCATGGGTAAAACAATACTACTAGACCAATTGTTTAGAAATCAGAAGACTGTCTGTAGGACTGAGGCTATAAAGCAGCCCTGGCACACAAACCCCACCAGCCCACATACAATATCGCCCCTATCCCATATCACTGAAAAATAGTTGCATGCAACGCATGCTGCAGCAAATTTTGCTTAACTTGGTCCCAGTCCTCACCACCTGTATACATTAGGGATGAGCGAACCCGAACTGTATAGTTCGGGTTCGTACCGAATTTTGGGGTGTCCGTGACACGGACCCGAACCCGAACATTTTCGTAAAAGTCCGGGTTCGGGTTCGGTGTTTTGCGCTTTCTTGGTGCTTTTTGAAAGGCTGCAAAGCAGCCAATCAACAAGCGTCATACTACTTGCCCCAAGAGGCCATCACAGCCATGCCTACTATTGGCATGGCTGTGATTGGCCAGTGCAGCATGTGACCCAGCCTCTATATAAGCTTGGGTCACGTAGCGCTGCACGTCACTCTGCTGATTCAAGCATAGGGAGAGGTTGCTGCTGCGACGTTAGGGCGAGATTAGTCAGATTAACTCCTCCAAAAGACTTCATTCTGTGATCGATCTCCAGCTGTGGATCATTGAAGTACTAATATCGAATTGCTCACCTTTTTTTAGGCTGCCCAGAGCATTTTTATATCACTTTTTTCTGGGGTGATCGGCGGCCATTTTGTGGCTTGTGGTGCGCCAGCACAAGCTACCACCAAGTGCTTTTAACCATCAATAGTGTGGTTATTTTTTGCTATATCCTACATCAGCTGCAGGCTGAGCCTGTGTCACCGAAGTGCATTTATTTAACCATCAACAGTGTGGTTATTTTATGGCCATATACTACATCAGGTGCAGGCTGAGCCTGTGTCACCCAAGTGCATTTAACCATCAACAGTGTGGTTATTTTTTGGCCATATACTACATCAGGTGCAGGCTGAGCTTGTGTCACCCAAGTGCATTTAACCATCAACAGTGTGGTTAATTTTTGGCCATATACTACATCAGGTGCAGGCTGAGCCTGTGTCACCCAAGTGCATTTAACCATCAACAGTGTGGTTAATTTTTGGCCATATACTACATCAGGTGCAAGCTGAGCCTGTGTCACCCAAGTGCATTTAACCATCAATAGTGTGGTTATTTTTTGGCCATATACTACATCAGGGGCAAGTTGAGCCTGTCACCCAGCGCCTAAAAAATAGACCTGACATTTATATTCCTCCAAATCTGTACTGTTTTAGCTGGTCAAGTTATTTGTAGTGACCGTAAAAGCACAGTTTTTGTTCTGGGTTGAAAAACTATTCCCAAATTTGCCATTCTGAAAATAAGTAGTTTATGCTATATCAGGCCTACTTTAAATCTATCCCAAAAAGGATATCTTAGATTCAAGGTGCTGATAGTGTCATTCAGAAAAACTTAACACACATGCTACCGTGCAGATACAAGTCTAATTCTGTGATTAAACGTATACCTGTCACACAGCGCAAAAATAATAGGCCTCACATTTATATTCAACCAAATCTGTACTGTTTTAGCTGGTCAAATTATTTGTAGTGACCGTAAAAGCACAGTTTTTGTTCTGGGTTGAAAAACTATTCCCAAATTTGCCATTTTCAAAATTGTGGTGAACGGGAACAATGAGGAAAACATCTAATAAGGGACGCGGATGTGGACATGGTCGTGGTGGTGTTAGTGGACCCTCTGGTGCTGGGAGAGGACGTGGCCGTTCTGCCACAGCCACACGTCCTAGTGAACCAACTACCTCAGGTCCCAGTAGCCAGCAGAATTTACAGCGATATTTGGTGGGGCCCAATGCCGTTCTAAGGATAGAAAGGCCTGAGCAGGTACAGGCATTAGTCAATTGGGTGGCCGACAGTGCATCCAGCACGTTCACATTATCTCCCACCCAGTCTTCTGCAGAAAGCGCACAGATGGCGCATGAAAACCAAGCCCATCAGTCTGTCACATCACCCCCATGCATATCAGGGAAACTGTCTGAGCCTCAAGTTATGCAGCAGTCTCTTATGCTGTTTGAAGACTCTGCTGCCAGGGTTTCCCAAGGGCATCCACCTAGCCCTTCCCCAGGGGTGGAAGAGATAGAATGCACTAACGCACAACCACTTATTTTTCCTGATGATGAGGACATGGGAATACCACCTCAGCACGTCTCTGATGATTACGAAACACAGGTGCCAACTGCTGCGTCTTTCTGCAGTGTGCAGACTGAACAGGAGGTCAGGGATCAAGACTGGGTGGAAGACGATGCAGGGGACGATGAGGTCCTAGACCCCACATGGAATGAAGGTCATGCCACTGACTTTCACAGTTCGGAGGAAGAGGCAGTGGTGAGACCGAGCCAACAGCGTAGCAAAAGAGGGAGCAGTGGGCAAAATCAGAACACCCGCCGCCAAGAGACTCCGCCTGCTACTGACCGCCGCCATCTGGGACCGAGCACCCCAAAGGCAGCTTCAAGGAGTTCCCTGGCATGGCACTTCTTCAAACAATGTGCTGAAGACAAGACCCGAGTGGTTTGCACGCTGTGCCATCAGAGCCTGAAGCGAGGCATTAACGTTCTGAACCTTAGCACAACCTGCATGACCAGGCACCTGCATGCAAAGCATGAACTGCAGTGGAGTAAACACCTTAAAAACAAGGAAGTCACTCAGGCTCCCCCTGCTACCTCTTCTGCTACTGCCGCCTCGGCCTCTTCTGCTGCTGCCGCCGCCTCGGCCTCTTCCTCCGCCTCTGGAGGAACGTTGGCACCTGCCGCCCAGCAAACATGGGATGTACCACCAACACCACCACCTGCCTCACCAAGCATCTCAACCATGTCACACGGCAGCGTTCAGCTCTCCATCTCACAAACATTTGAGAGAAAGCGTAAATTCCCACCTAGCCACCCTCGATCCCTGGCCCTGAATGCCAGCATTTCTAAACTACTGGCCTATGAAAAGCTGTCATTTAGGCTGGTGGACTCACACAGCTTCAAACAGCTCATGTCGCTTGCTGTCCCACAGTATGTTGTTCCCAGCCGCCACTACTTCTCCAAGAGAGCCGTGCCTTCCCTGCACAAACAAGTGTCCGATAAAATCAAGTGTGCACTGCGCAACGCCATCTGTGGCAAGGTCCACCTAACCACAGGTACGTGGACCAGTAAGCACGGCCAGGGACGCTAAATCTCCATAACTGCACACTGGGTAAATGTAGTGGCGGCTGGGCCCCAGGCGGAGAGCTGTTTGGCGCACGTCCTTCCGCCGCCAAGGATCGCAGGGCAACATTCTTTGCCTCCTGTCTCCTCCTCCTCCTACTCAGCTTCCTCCTCCTCTTCTTCCACCTGCTCATCCAGTCAGCCACACACTTTCACCACCAACTTCAGCACAGCCCGGGGTAAACGTCAGCAGGCCATTCTGAAACTCATATGTTTGGGGAACAGGCCCCACACCGCACAGGAGTTGTGGCGGGGTATAGAACAACAGACCGACGAGTGGTTGCTGCCGGTGAGCCTCAAGCCCGGCCTGGTGGTGTGCGATAATGAGCGAAATCTCGTTGCAGCTCTGGGACTAGCCAGTTTGACGCACATCCCTTGCCTGGCGCATGTGCTGAATTTGGTGGTGCAGAAGTTCATTCGCAACTACCCCGACATGTCAGAGATGCTGCATAAAGTGCGGGCCGTCTGTTCGCGCTTCCGGCGTTCACACCCTGCCGCTGCTCGCCTGTCTGCGCTACAGCGTAACTTCGGCCTTCCCGCTCACCGCCTCATATGCGACGTGCCCACCAGGTGGAACTCCACCTTGCATATGCTGGACAGACTGTGCGAGCAGCAGCAGGCCATAGTGGAGTTTCAGCTGCAGCACGCACGGGTCAGTCGCACTGCGGATCAGCCCCACTTCACCACCAATGACTGGGCCTCCATGCGAGACCTGTGTGCCCTGTTGCGCTGTTTTGAGTACTCCACCAACATGGCCAGTGGCGATGACGCCGTTATCAGCGTTACAATACCACTTCTATGTCTCCTTGAGAAAACACTTAGGGCGATGATGGAAGAGGAGGTGGCCCAGGAGGAAGAGGAGGAAGAGGGGTCATTTTTAGCACTTTCAGGCCAGTCTCTTCGAAGTGACTCAGAGGGAGGTTTTTTGCAACAGCAGAGGCCAGGTACAAATGTGGCCAGACAGGGCCCACTACTGGAGGACGAGGAGGACGAGGATGAGGAGGAGGTGGAGGAGGATGAGGATGAAGCATGTTCACAGCGGGGTGTCACCCAAAGCAGCTCGGGCCCATCACTGGTGCATGGCTGGGGGGAAACACAGGACGATGACGATACGCCTCCCACAGAGGACAGCTTGTCCTTACCTCTGGGCAGCCTGGCACACATGAGCGACTACATGCTGCAGTGCCTGCGCAACGACAGCAGAGTTGCCCACATTTTAACATGTGCGGACTACTGGGTTGCCACCCTGCTGGATCCCCGGTACAAAGACAATGTGCCCACCTTACTTCCTACACTGGAGCGTGATAGGAAGATGCGCGAGTACAAGCTCACGTTGGTAGACGCGCTACTGAGAGCATTCCCAAATGTCACAGGGGAACCAGTGGAAGCCCAAGGCGAAGGCAGAGGAGGAGCAAGAGGTCGCCAACGCAGCTGTGTCACGGCCAGCTCCTCTGAGGGCAGGGTTAGCATGGCAGAGATGTGGAAAAGTTTTGTCACCACGCCACAGCTAACTGCACCACCACCTGATACGGAACGTGTTAGCAGGAGGCAACATTTCACTAACATGGTGGAACAGTACCTGTGCACACCCCTCCACGTACTGACTGATGGTTCGGCCCCATTCAACTTCTGGGTCTCCAAATTGTCCACGTGGCCAGAGCTAGCCTTTTATGCCTTGGAGGTGCTGGCCTGCCCGGCGGCCAGCGTTTTGTCTGAACGTGTATTCAGCACGGCAGGGGGCGTCATTACAGACAAACGCAGCCGCCTGTCTACAGCCAATGTGGACAAGCTGACGTTCATAAAAATGAACCAGGCATAGATCCCACTGGACCTGTCCATCCCTTGTGCAGATTAGATATTAACTACCTCCCCTTAACAATATATTATTCTACTCCAGGGCACTTCCTCATTCAATCCTATTTTTATTTTCATTTTACCATTATATTGCGGGGCAACCCAAAGTTGAATGAACCTCTCCTCTGTCTGGGTGCCGGGGCCTAAATGTGTGACAGTGGCCTGTTCCAGTGGTGGGTGACGTGAAGCCTGATTCTCTGCTATGACATGAAGACTGATTCTGTGCTGACATAAGGCCAGATTCTCTGTTACGGGACCTCTCTCCTCTGCCTGGGTGCCTGGGCCTAAATATGTGACAGTGGCCTGTTCCAGTGGTGGGTGACGTGAAGCCTGATTCTCTGCTATGACATGAAGACTGATTCTGTGCTGACATAAGGCCAGATTCTCTGTTACGGGACCTCTCTCCTCTGTCTGGGTGCCGGGGCCTAAATATGTGACAGTGGCCTGTTCCAGTGGTGGGTGACGTGAAGCCTGATTCTCTGCTATGACATGAAGACTGATTCTGCGCTGACATAAGGCCAGATTCTCTGTTACGGGACCTCTCTCCTCTGTCTGGGTGCCGGGGCCTAAATGTGTGACAGTGGCCTGTTCCAGTGGTGGGTGACGTGAAGCCTGATTCTCTGCTATGACATGAAGACTGATTCTGCGCTGACATAAGGCCTGATTCTCTGTTACGGGACCTCTCTCCTCTGTCTGGGTGCCGGGGCCTAAATGTGTGACAGTGGCCTGTTCCAGTGGTGGGTGACGTGAAGCCTGATTCTCTGCTATGACATGAAGACTGATTCTGCGCTGACATCAGTGGTGGGTGACGTGAAGCCTGATTCTCTGCTATGACATGAAGACTTATTCTGTGCTGACATAAGGCCAGATTCTCTGTTACGGGACCTCTCTCCTCTGTCTGGGTGCCGGGGCCTAAATGTGTGACAGTGACCTGTTCCAGTGGTGGGTGACGTGAAGCCTGATTCTCTGCTATGACATGAAGACGGATTCTGTGCTGACATAAGGCCAGATTCTCTGTTACGGGACCTCTCTCCTCTGTCTGGGTGCCGGGGCCTAAATGTGTGACAGTGGCCTGTTCCAGTGGTGGGTGATGTGAAGCCTGATTCTCTGCTATGACATGAAGACTGATTCTGTGCTGACATGAAGCCAGATTCTCTGCTATGGCATGAAGAGACTGATTCTGTGCTGACATGAAGCCAGATTCTTTGCTATGGCATGAAGAGACTGATTCTCTGCTGACGTGAAGCCAGATTCTCTGCTATGGGACCTCTGTCCAATTGATATTGGTTAATTTTTATTTTTTTAATTTTTATTTTAATTCATTTCCCTATCCACATTTCTTTGCAGGGGATTTACCTACATGTTGCTGCCTTTTGCAGCCCTCTAGCTCTTTCCTGGGCTGTTTTACAACCTTTTTAGTGCCCAAAAGTTCGGGTCCCCATTGACTTCAATGGGGTTCGGGTTCGGGACGAAGTTCGGGTCGGGTTCGGATCCCGAACCCGAACATTTCCGGGAAGTTCGGCCGAACTTCTCGAACCCGAACATCCAGGTGTTCGCTCAACTCTAGTTTACATATGTAAATCACATCATCAACACAAGAATGGAAATAAAAGTGGAACATAGAAACCACTAATCACATAGTCAAGGACAAACAATACCTCCCCAATTCAGGGCTCTTTCACACAAGCTTGCGGGAATCACGCTCCGTGTTAGAGAGGGATCATGCGATCTGGACCGACAGAAGCGCACGGTATTATCTTGATTGATAATGCTGTGTGTCTCTGCCTGACCTTTCTGTAACGGAATCATACTGACATAAAGCTGTCAGTATGATTCCAGTACAGAAAGGTCACACGGAGCGTGATACCCACAAGGAACGTGCTTGTGTGAAAGAGCCTGTATTAGACAGGCAGATCAGCAAGCGATTGTCGGGAGGGAAATGTTCCCTCCCGGCAATCCCTTGCTAGCTAGGGGAGGAGACCGCTGCTATTACATGCAACAGTTTCCTCCGCAGCATGGGGAGGAACGATCGCTATGCCATCTCTCATCCCCATACTGTCAAATGGTTTGCCGGCAGCAGATCGTAATTAGACAGCATGATCTGCCTCCGTCAAATGATGATTTTTAAGCATGCTTAAAAATCACAATTGCCCGATGAACGAGAAGTTGATCATTCATTGGGCAGTTGGTGGCATTATTACCAGTGCAATACAGCCTTAACTCTGGGAGCTACCGGTCATTACTTACCTGGCTGGCGGCTGTGAGGAGGGCTCAGGTGTCCCCTGGGCATCAACCCACCAGGAAATTTCCCTATAGAGTCTTTGGCCGATCCGTCCCTGGCTGCAGCTGTTATGTCATTCTCTTATTGTTGATGTAAAGTTTTGTAGCTGGCCATTTACCAATAAACTAGCAATTGTCAATCAATTCTTAGTGTATGATCGAAAATGCTCATGCCCAGCATCGTGGCTATATCTCCAACGTCCACATGCCACTGTCCACCACCCATGGTCCTACCCTTATGGAGTATTTGAAAATAGGTTTTATAAACTAGATAACCCCTTGAATGAGAAATGATAAGAAATTACTTAAAGATGATTGGAGAAGGAAGTAGGAACAGATCTTTTATCTCTGCAGATAATCCATAATGATAAAAATATTATTCCTAGAGATGAGCAAATTGCTCAAAATTCGATTTGGGTTAAATTTTGCCAAATCGGATGACCGATTAGATTCTACCAGAATCCAAAGTGTTCCAACTGGCCTGAAAATTGATATATGACACTTCAACGTCTTCTATATTTTTCTCTCTTGTTTCTCATTTTTTAAATTATTTTCTCTCTCTCTCTCGGGTTGAATCCAATTAGTAAAATCGATTTGTTCATCTCTATTTCTAATCAGAAGTTTATCATAGAGTGATTTCTTGTGACTTTTCTTCCTGCATATGCTCCCTATTGTCACAGCTGTGACTGCTGTTCATATAGTGCCACATGTGCCACTTGTAACCACAGGATCATTGCCAGGCGTTTATCGCCATTTGGTGTACCCACCCAGAGCACCAGAGCAGTCAGAATATGCGCTCGTGTGAGGTGCGGACTTGAGTACATGTAAACAGTATATGGGTCATGAGACATAAAGGTAACTGACAAAACAGTCACCAACAAAATTCCAAGAAGGCCTCATATCGCTTTTTATAGAGCGTGGCAATTCAGTGCATAGTATATATTCTGTGTGACAGGTCAGTAGAAACTCAGGGACACACCTTAAATCAGAAGAACATTTTATGATTTCCTTGTTAATGTTATCCCGAAGGGACAAATATTTTTTATTTGTTTGCATGAATAAATGGATATGGTTATTACCTTTCCCTTTGTCTGTCACGGTGGCTCGGTGGTTAGGACTTCTTTCTTGCAGCGCTTGGGTCCTAGGATTGAATCCGACCAAGTACAACATCTGCATGAAGTTTGTATGTTCTCCCCGTGTTTGCGTGGGTTTCTTCTGGGTACTCCAGTTTCCTCCCACACTCCAAAGACATACTGATAGGGACCTTAGATTGTGAGCCCCATTCGGGACAGGGTGATGATAATGTCTGTGAAGCGCTGCGGAATATAGTAGTGCTATATAAGTGAGTATAATAGATAAAATATATGGTGTGCCCTTATTCAGTCTTATGGTCTTCCTCCTCATACACCTTCAGTGGCTGTTGCCATCTATCATTCCTGGTTTCCCCAAGATTGGGAGCTCCCCATACACATTAGATTGTCGGCCGGCGGCCCTGAAAATGCTCGGTTTGGCTGACAATACTTTAATGTGTATAGGGACACTGTAGGCACTGTGAGCACCTAGATCAGAATGTGTGGGGGACACATCCCTTTGACACTAGAAAGGTAAATATTTCTCAGTTTATTCCTAAATTGCGAGGCAGAATAACAGAGAAATGATACAACACAGAGTTCTAAGAAAAGATGCTCCAAAATTATTATTTCATGCATAATATAAGCATTTACTAAAAAAGACATGCAAGAAGTCCTGTTTAAAGAAGACCCGTCACCTCTCCTGACATGTCTGATTTAGTAGCCACTTGCATTCTACATGTAATAACAATTCTGGACCATCTATTTTTATGACTCTATGATGTGCCGATCCTTTATTATTCCTGCTACAAGTTATGAATAAATTGCTAGCAATCTGCAGTAAGGGTACAGAGGGGTGGTAACCAGTTGGGGGGTGACCCTGTACTCTCTGAAAATGGCAGCACTGATTGTATTGTGGACTCTAAGCAGCAAAAGTGACAGTTTATGTGTCAGCCCTTGAGGGAATGAGTTACTAAATGCAGCACATACAAGGAGGATTGCAGAACACTTGTCAGAGAAAGGTAATGCATATTCAGGCTACAGACTTCTCTGCTTGTGGTGGGAGCAAATAAACTTCAGGCCTCCCATCATATAAAAAAAACAGCCTGATCACCTGTTTGGAGACTGTGCTATATTGAGGAGAAACTGGTATAGTGAGGGTAACAAGTTGCACCCCTTAGGCCGGGAAGGGGGAGATTGTACAGCCTCAGAGAACCCAGCCTCCCACACCAGAGAGAAACCAGGGTCCCATATACAGCTCTGGGAATTATGTATGCCAACTGTAAAGACTGCATTTAATGTGCACAGTGCTTGTGTGAATCTTCTACTGACTGCTGCAATAAAGTCCAGTGGACTTGTTGCACTAAACCCCAGTTTCATCATTGCGTGCTCCAACACCTGCCTTGCTATAATCCCACTTCAGGGAACCCAGCCTGGCATCTCAAAGCCTAGCACCACCAAGGGCACCCCTACCTAACATCAGGCAGAAGCCCCAAAACCAGGGTATGCCATGAAAGGTAGAAGAGGTGCACTCTTCAGATTACTGCACGGAGTATCTGAATTGTGAGTATGACTACACTCATCCTCCACACCGCCCCTTGCTGCATATGCCACTGTAAGGTTATATGTCTGGGAATACTCCCCATGTATACAAATATTGTATACATTAATGGTTAGGAATAGATTTAGATCTTGAGCCCAAAGTTCTTCCTAATTTTAAAGTTTCCAGTACACATCACATACCATATTAAACTGTGATATGTCACACTCTGCCGACATATCTGTTTGCGACATAGTGATATGTAGCACAGGGCTTAGATCTGTGATGTCATGAGGTGACTTATTATCTGTGAAATGTAACACTGATAATAAGTTGTTCTGGACTTCTGTCACGTCTCAGTCCTTTTCTGGTACAAAGAAAAGAGAAGATATGGTCATAGAGAAAGGGACAGGGAGGAAGCCTCATGATAAGGACCCTCTGCTTGATGTTCAAATAGAAGAGGACAGCACTAAGTAAATATTAGATAAGCAGACTCTTAAATAGGGAATACATTTACTAGAATAAGAATTACAACATATATTATAATAGATCATTTTAAAAACAGTGATAAAGTAAAATAAACGCATGTGCTGGACATACCACACATCTAGACTTGTCTTGGGATGCAGAGACCATCACAGACAGCCGCTGCAGACCTACTGACTGTAAGCGTGGTAGGTAAGACAACCAGTCTCTCCTTCAGTGAAAGTTACTTTGTATCATTGGAGGTATACACATTTTATGAACTAGTTGGCTGATATTAATTATTACACTGGAGCATTATCCTTTGAACGTAACCAGAATCAATATACATTGGAAACTTGATTTATGATACCTATGGATTTTTTCACAGTGGGAAAGTTTTAATGCTGCAGGGCCCACAGCCATTAGTTTTTGGACTGGACTACACATTCTTTTGTAATTTGTTTTGATGTGGTTTATTTTACTTCATCACTGTCTTTTTTAATTATCAATTATAATATAAGTACCTTATTTTTTGCCCTATAAAACGCACCTGCTCATAAGACACACCTACTTTTTAGAGAAGGAAAATAAGGGGAACATTTTTTTTTTTCATCAGACCTCAACCAGACCCCCAATGTTAAGCAGACCTCAGATCAGACCCCTAATAAACCCTAAGATCCCACCCCCAGTGTTAATAAGACCCCCAATTAGAACTCAGATCAGACCCCCAATGTTAATCAGACATAAAAAAAGGGGCTACCGTCAGATGAAAAACAGGGAGTGTTGAGTACAGAACCCACACAGGAAGCACTTTATTCACCACCCCAGCAGGGCACATTTATGGCCCCTGATTAAAATACATATTTTTTGCGGGGATTTTTGCCAATGATCGCCCTCTGGTATGTCACTGTCCATGTTGTGGGACTATTTGTGTACTTCTAGTAAGTGTTTGCTGGCTGCAAATATTAGCTGAAGGTTTTTCAGATTCGCCTGCCATTAAAGTGAATGGGGCCCGCCGCGAACTTGCGGTTCGCGAACATATGATTGCGTTCACGAACTGTCCCGGCCGATGTTCATCCATCACTATTTATATGTCAGTACACACAATTTCATTATCAAGATTTTGACCAGAAGCTGGGGGTCCCTGTTTGGTGTTGCCCTTTATGACGTAGAACCTATTAATGGAGGAGTGCAGGCATCCACAGAAATCGATTCACATACTCCTAAAGAGGTCCAACAGGCAGAACTGGCATTTACAATACAGCTCCGCCTGTCATACCAGCTTGTCTAGAAGTCCCAGCAGTGGGACCAAATTAGACTGGAAGGTCAAACTGGACAGGACTTGATATACAACATTGCATACATTAATTTGTTTAGGTGGTTGTATATGACAGCCGGGTGGCATACATAGAAAAGTAAGGGCCCCATAGCAAGGATCAAACCAGGCCCCCCACACAGGACAGACGGGTTTCTGCCTAAACCCCTTTCAATGACCCTTGGGCCATTTTTACCACTGCCTGGTTTGCTAAAAGTTGTTCCTTTAGATGGTGGAGTCCTTACCAAGTTTTCCTCTCCAGTAGAATAGGAGATAATCCCAACTAATACTGGGCCCCCTCTTGCCCGGGGCCCCATAGCAGTCACATGGTCTGCCGCTATGGTAGTTACGCCCCTGATGAAAGCATTTGCTATCCTATGAATACTCCCTGACCATGAACACTGTGAAACATACATTTTATGTATCTATTACGGGCAGAGTAGATGGCACAGGAGATGACATGGGACTAATTGCACCCCTATGACATCAAGTAAAAGTTTACATCCATGTTTGAATAAACAGTACACATATTCTTCCATTTTATCTCTATAAACCATCCTTAATACTGTGTAATGAAATGTTATATCCACCTTTTAATTATTCCACATCATCTAAAATGAAAATTGAAGCAAATTTGCAAATAGTCTTCATTTAACCCTTAGTGACC